>NW_020438867.1:409903-422936 GCF_000699045.2 Agrilus planipennis | reverse complement strand
AGTGACTAATTTTTAAGTGAAATATGCTTCTTTTTAGATTCTACTTTTTATATAATATTTTTATATAACTTGCTTTTAATTTTTAAATGCCCTATAGAAGGATAGGAAGTGGTCTTAGCAGCGATTTTTGAGCATTTTGAAAAGTAAAGAAGGTACTACAGAAAACCACAGACGTAATAGTATTTTTAAAACATTTTTACATCGATTTCGAAAAAAATTCTTTTTATAGGTACCTATAGATATTCTTCATTTTAACCGATTTAAGTACATATATTATCTGAATCTGTCAATCATCTCACTGTTCCGTTAAAATTCGATTACGAATAATCATTGTATTATGCTGTATATATAAATCCTTTTTATTTGTTTTGTATATCGAAAGGATTTCGAAAATTAAGTGGTTTTAATACATACTAATTATAATGGGCGATCCTTAAAATTTGGAAAATTAGAAATTACAAACTTTACTTTTCCGTAATATTTGTAGTATATTATCAATTATTAGCAATTTGTCAGTATATTATCAAATAATAAACGATATTTTCGAATTATACAACTCGTACTGATTAACCAAAACATTTTATAGGAATTTTAAGTTACATTTTTCGATGTTTTTAATTGGACCCAGCATATAGGCAAATGTACTTTACTCATTAACGCCTGAGCCGTTTCCAGTTGTGCCGCACTCTTTTTTGATATGCATGGACCTGCGATCTAACAAAGCTACTCGTTAAAAGGTATGTAAATCAGTAGATATTTATGATATAACTCCACTCGTTTTGTGATAGCAATCAGGATATTTCTCAAGCTTCAAATCATAATGTAGCTACCAGATAAAGGCACTCCGATGTTGGATTAATTTTTTTTTATACGTAGGTCTTCACATAATAGTTACTGCAACCCTATCAATTTCAACTATTTATCCTAATTATCTTAAGACAATTTCGTTAAAGATACAGAACTCAAGTAAGCGTTCGGTGAAATTGTAAATTAAGCTTTTGGATCTCTCATTATCCTGACTTACAATTCCACGAATTCCATAACGAAAATATATCCGATTTTAATTAAGAATAGCAAAGGCATCAGTAGCACTTTTTCTCATTTCCTTGGGATTCCAATTATATGTTTAAATTTTATGACTTTATAACTATGTTTCATTAAGGGAAAATCGAAAATTAATTAACTCGGAACTCGATAACGATTCTAGGGCAAAAGCAAACCGCTCCCTTTATCCTTAATTGCTAGTTACACAAAGCCAACTTTTAAATTTTCTATTCGTTCTGTAAACATAAACTTTTTTTGTTCGTGACTGCCGACTCGGCGACGAAGGCCGCAAACATTTGTGTACGTATGGTACAAAATGCGGTGTCAGATGGTATACAATATTACTCCTATTTTTACAAATAGGAGGGTCGTTTGTTTTCTATTAATTTTGTAAAACTTCGACATTAAAATTGTTATTAATATATAAAAGTTATATTATTTGACAACCACTATTTTTATACAGAGCAATTGTCTAAAGTTATTGCCTTCTTAACACTTTTCGTGTATCTAAACAGAAGAGGAAATCTATTTTGACCAAAATTCCTTAAAAGATAGAATTGTGTTTTCCTGGTCTTACTTAAAAGTCTTATAATGAAATATTCCGGTCTTTAGCTTTATGGTGATTAAGAGGTTAACAAGTTTTTAACAAAATACCACAAATGGCGTGGTAAACGCCATCTGTAGAATGATGCTACATTATAGGATTGCGTATGCTTCAACTTCCCAGAATAGAGACCACTTCGAATTATTTTATTCAAGTTTTTAACAGGTTAGTAATATTAATGTTTGATAGGACCTGACCAGATATTTGGTAATACTTATCTGGAAATGAAGAAAAACTGTTTTGATGTGTGTATGTCCTAAATTAAATATTGTAACTGAAAGAAAGGTTGTTCAGTAGGAACCCGATAGTTGAATGCAATGAAAGAAATACTAAGCATACGATTAAAGTAACCTAAAATTATTTTGTAACAATGTATTGTTGTGCCTTCAGTTGCAGCAATTATTTCGGAAATATTGCATCTACATCTATTACACCAATATGCAAAACACTAACGTTTAAATAAAACATTAATAAAAGCACTGACAAACTGAATCCTGAGGCGAATACTATTACTGAATTATACACATGATTAGAGTCCAATTGAGTGCGTCGTCGCCATCGTTCGTCGTAGTTCTGCAGAGAAATGGAATGCCAGTGACAAGTCGATTTCTTTCTGTTTACTATGCACATTCAAACAATTTGAAATTTCAAGTAAGAATTCCATTACCTCTAACACTCATAGGGTATTGAATTTTCGACGCAAAACAAATCTCCAACAGAAGCTAAAGCAAAGCACACCATTTTATACACTTCATTCAATAAGTCATGAAACAATTTCAGCCCTCGCCGTCACATTAATAATGTATTTTAGCAGAAAAAGCCGTTAGAGTTACATTTTGTTGCCTGTATTCAATTAAGGTTTTAGTCAAATTATTTTACAGTTGTTTGTGGTTCGTTTTGTATTTTTTTTAATGTTTTGTCGCAAGAAGTTAAAGATAGTTTTAAATAAAATAGAAACAGTACTGACAAAGCAATATTGTATGAAAATAAAGAAAAGTGAAACAAAAATACTGGTGTACAAAGGAAAAAACATGGGGAAAGAACGAAGATAAAGAGACGAATAATTAGAAGTGACTAATTTTTGATACCTAGGACGGAAGAAGCAGTAAAGATATAAAACAAAGAATAGCGCAGGGTCGAGTCACCATTAAAGAAAAAGAAGTCACTTCTAGGCTCGCAAACGGATCATTTAAAAATTCGAAAAAGATTGTTAAAGGTGTGTGTCTGGAGTAGGGCGCTGTTCGGGTGCGAAATACGAATGGTGAGCGTGGCGGGAAATAAAAGGTTAGAAGCGTTCGAAATGTAGTGTTACAAGCGAATAATGATGATACCGTGGTTAGAAAAGATTAGAAATGAGGAGGTATTGGAAAGAGCAGGAGAACAGAAGGCGCTGTGGATGTCAATAAGAAATAGGCGAGATAGGTTGGTAGGACACCTTCTCAAGCATGAAGGGCTAGTTAGAGACATATTAGAAGCAGAAACAGGAGCTAAGAGGAGTAAAGGTAGACCTAGATTAGATTAGTGTTCGCAAATAGTTAAGGATAAGGGTTGTTCTAGTTTTAGGGAAATGCGAAGTTTAGCTCAGGATAGGAAAAAGTGACAATGGTGATGATGAGCAAAAAGAATATAATTCTTTCTGCCTATTTCTTTGTTTTAGTTTACCTTCGGTATTTATTAAGGATTTATGTCAACAAGGTTAAAGCTACATGCATTCTCGGGGTTTCAACCTTCTTGGCGACAATACATGTAAAATATTATCATTATCACATAATCCTACTTCACGATCGATAAAATATAGTAATACATACACCTAGAAATAGCGGTTAACCGTCGCAGCTAACAGCATGATTTGCTCTGTTTGTTATTTCAACTGAGTAACTAATAAAATTCGAATTTTCTTAAATATTAGCACACTGCTATAAGTTAATAAGTATACTAATAAAAAACTGAAGATCGACGTCTTTAGAATGGAAAGCGCTCATCTATAAAAACAAACTATTTCGTAAAGAGGACCAAAAAGGGTTCATTACGGATACTTTGTGCAACATTATATCAGAATCCAATTTATTTTTAAAGTATGAACGATATCAGACCGGTATTCTGGAAGAATACGAAAACAACGGTGCGAGAGGCTGCGCACGTTCTTCTCGGATTTACTTTTATATAACAACTAACAGGCTTCTCCACGAACCTCTTGGCGAATACTGAATACTTCCTTAATGGAAATATACATGAGCTCGTAAAGCGTCATCTCCTATGTAACACCACCTCACTAACCAACACCGTATCGCCACAATCCCAACCGACGACCGACGCTACGCGCCGAGACGTTGATGCCGCCCAACTTTCGTGCAGAGATTTTTCCAAATTACTCTTCGTTCTATGTTTTCACTGGTTCCACCTTCATTACATAAACTTATTTCAAAAACGACAACGCGTCCGCCCTCCTTACTCTTTCTGGAATTTTCGTTCCTTCATGATGATGAACTTTCCAGATAAAAAGTTTTCAACGGGACCAATTGGCGGCTTTGATGTTGGGGAGAAGTATATTATTTTACCATAAAACAAATATTAAAAAAATACCGAATGAAATCTTTCGTACTTTTTTTCACGGTGCATTTTAAGCAACAGCAATTTTCTTTACAAAAAATGGCAACTAATCATATAAATTTTAACGGTTAATTAGCACTCCCGATGTAGGGAGAATTTTACCCCTAAAATGTTAAAATGAAATAGATGACTTATTTGAATCAGACAACCCAAGAATTTCTCGCATTTATTCAATAAATGATTCATAATAAAATGTTCCGTCACTAACTTGTTTCTGATAATAAATAAATGATAAATATTAAATTATTGCTAAAAATGAAATATCAACTGTATAAATTAAACCTCTACTAAAGCGACAAGAGCGGCGTAATTTTTTAATTTAAAGTTAAGAAAAACAATGAAGAATTTAGTCCAGAATTATCTTTTACTATTTTAACTATTTCTTCCCACTGCCCCCTGCCATTTTTATTCTTCCACTATGACATAGTGTCGCCCATCATTCTTTTCTAATTGTTGCAGTTGTCGGCCATCATTCTTTTTGTTGCCGCATTGTCACTGATATCGGCCATTATGGTTTTTTAATAGATGTATAGTAATCAATGATTAAAATTTAAAAGAAATGTTTGTAACTAGGTATGCAACACATCGTACACTTCAGCATAAGAAATTGCTGATTCTAACTTTCATTTACGTAATACTACTTTGCCCTGTGCTGACAGCATAATCTTTTTTATATGTAATATTTATTATTTCACCTATTTCACACCCAATTACCTATATGACCAAAGACAATTAAATTGTTTTATTATCAATTTTTCTAATTATCCTACTTGTATCCAAACATGTTATTCATTTAATGTTTCCCTAGAATTCAGTCAAGCTTTCTATCTGAAATTTTAGGTTTTCATGTCATTGGAATCTCCAGGGAAATAAGGGAAGCGAGTCACCATATGCAAACTTCTCCTCAGTGGCATAATGCATTCGCAACTGATTCATTCTCTTACATCCTGGATTCTATTTAGTAATGATAACTGAACTTATTTTATGCGAAACTATGTTACACAGTCCGAGAAAAACGTAATTTATTTGTCCATGCAATCTCCGAAAATTACAGCGTTGTTGTTGGCTGACATTATACTATTTCAATTGTTATCAATTATTAGTAATAATATGTACGTAAATATGATAATTATTCCATCGATTTCTAATCCATCACTCCCACCATTTAGTTCATAATGTTTTTGTAAATGGATCAAAATAAAAAGCATAAATAAACCAAAAATATGCCCACCCCAGTTAAAAACTGTTTATTGTGGACACGTGTTTCGACCATTTATAGTTTAGACATTATCGGTCTCGCGTTGATTATCCTATCTAAACATACAAAAGACTAATTCAACTTAACTCTTGGATAAAATTATAATCAAAACATCTGCATGACGTATTAAGTAATTACCAATAGGTATAACTCCTAATGCTCACCAAAAGATACAATATCGAGTTTTGAGGACATCGATAAAGATACGATATGGATCAGTAAATCTTACCAGTATTACGCTTTTATGAGGGGGAAGATTTTGGTGGTCCTGGTTCCTATACTGTGGTTCCGATTCTGTTCCTGTAAGTACCTTTAGCCTTTAGACAGTATTCAAAGATCACTTGGAACAAATTCAGTTAGTTTCTTTCCATACAACCATCCCCATTTACTCTATTCTAAAAATTCAGCTCTAAACGTCTCATAATAAGATGGTACATGAAAATCTAAATCTACTACACGAATAAACATCAACGTACGTATATACAGATTACACAATAGTAAATAGTAACAACAGTGTTAGATTGGGGTTTTTCGTGTTCTCAGTGTCGAGTGGTTTGCCTTCCTGCTGAGGAGCATTTGTAGGGAACCGATGCAGGCAGTAGTGGCGGTGACGCAATAGGAAAAGGGAGTCGACGAATAAATAATGACTCGACAGACTGAAACGCGTGTTTATTGAGAAGAAGGCATCGGTAGTTCGACCACGTCGCATGCGACATCGCAGCTTCCCGCAGCAGCATGGCTACGGCTACGCTCCGCTCCCTGCGCGTCTTTATTGGGAACTTTTCGCATTTTTCCTAGTCGACTAAACATTTTTCACATTTCTTTCAGCGCCCAGCGTTTTACGTATTCAGCGGAAAAGATATAACAAAATTGCTCGGGCTGTACAATTTTATTTTACAGCGTGTCCTGACTCGCAAATATCGCAAATTCGAAAATTAAATGGCCAGATAATTTTGTAAGTACGGACAACCGGAAAATCCCATTAGTTTTCCCGCGGCATTAGGCATTTGTGAAATTTCCAGTTTCTGACATTTACAAGTTCATTTAACAGCAATTCATAAAAAAATAACTTTACTGCAACTCAACAGAGGGATAATTTGTCAGCATTCCTCGTATTTGACATAAGTAAACAACTTTTCAAAAAAGTTTATGTTGTTCTCGTATGGAAAACTACATATCTACTACATAATTTATACAGGAAAGAATGGAAAAATGTGAATCGTTTTACATCATTCAATTTTACACTATTTGTTACGAGTTGCTTATAACACGACAGAATTTAAGGATTTTTGGTAGAATAAAGAAAATCTGCTTGATTTTGAGCCTCTCTATCCATCATCATCATAAGGTCGTCAGTCCTAAGACTGATTGGACACGCACCTCCACTCTTTCCTATCCTGCGGTATTAAAATACAACTTTACTTGAAGATATAAAATAACGGAATATCATATTTTGATATCGTACGTTATGCTCAAGTTTCTGGAATATTTAGATACGTTCATGTTTATAAACGAATGGCAATTAATAAAAATCGTTTTAGTGACGAGGTTTTAAATAAAACGTCACATTCATTCGTTTGTGGGAAGACTCGTTCCCCCACGACACACATTCCCAAAGAACTGATTCTGACAGAATTTGATCCACTGACAATTTGATCACTTCTATTGAATAAAGTCCATAAATTTCTGTAATACTATAGTAGACTTAGTTCCAGTTTCTGTTATTACAATACGTTTAGTTCAATTTAAGTGCGGAATATTAAAGTTTTGTCGGAAACGCGAGAGGTTCTTTCGCTCATGGTACATTTTCTTCTAATATTTAATACCAAAATGTGTCTGCGGTAAAAGTTCCACTGTGTAGCTAGACTACATAATTCAGAATTTATGGGGAAATTAAATACCTACGTAAATAAGGATAAGTGTCAGAAGAAGTCTTACTTTCGAGGTCTTACTTAGAAATGCGAGTAGATTCTGTTATATATCATCACTCCTTTCCAAATGTACTTTGAATATATTATAAGGAAAGGGCATGTCTAAGAACAATAATTTACCAACTAGATTCCACACGATGCACTTGCTTTTACAACTTTTTTACTGTTCTTTTCATGGCACCGCCTGGTAAATTAAGTGCAACTTGTGGGTACGTAGGTAATCAAATGTTGCAATAGATTTACGTGCAACAAGAATATAAAGAAACTGAAAATTATAAGGCCGTTCCACGGTACTGAGTTCTTCGAACCAAGTCAGTCAACTAAGCAAGTTTGCCCCTAAAATAATATTTGTCAAATTATTAAACAACCATTGTTAAAGGTTTTTATACACACATAACTTTCAATGCAACGCAACGTTTATTCAACCTGGTCACGACGTTTTGTATGACCTTTACCAGCTTTTATCTTCTAGTAAGAAGGACTGGTGAAATTAGAGATCACCATCATCATAAGGTCGTCAGTCCTAAGACTGGTTGGACACGTACCTCCCAGTCTTTCCTATCCTGAGCTAAACTTCGCATTTCCCTAAAACTAGAACAGCCCACAACCTTAACTATTTGGGAACAGTAATCTAATCTAGGTCCACCTTTACCCCACCTAACTTCTGTTTCTGCCTCTAATATGTCTCTGACTAGACTTTCATGCCTGAGAAGGTGCCCTACCAATCTATCTCGCCTATTTTTTATTGACTTCCATAGAGTCCTCTGTTCTCCTATTCTTTCCAATACCTCTTCATTTCTAATCTTTTCTACCCACGATATCCTCATCATCCGCCTATAACACCACATTTCGAACGCTTCTAACCTTTTCTTTTCCGCCGCTCCCACTGTCCATGTTTCGCACCCGTACAACGCCGTGCTCCAAACATACACCTTTAACAACCTTTTTCGAATTTCTAAATTAACCGTTCGCGAGCATAGAAGTGACTTCTTTTTATTAAAGGCGACACGACCCTGCGCTATCCTCTGCTTTATATCCCTACTACTCCTTCCATCCTCACTTATCTGACTTCCTAGGTATCTAAAATCAGCCACTTCTTCTAATTTTTCGTCTCCTATCTTTATATTCGCTCTTTCCCTACTTTTTCTTCCCTTGCATATCAGTATTTTAGTTTTACTTTTATTTATTTTTGTACAGTACTGATCTGTCAGTACCGCTTCCATTTTATTTAAAGCTATCTCTAGGTCCTCCTTGCTAGATTCTAATACTGTTATATCATCTGCAAATCTAATCATATTGATTTTTGTCCCTACAGTTGTACTTTCTTTAATGATGTTGATCGCGTCTTCGATGTACATATTAAAAAGTTGCGGTGACAGTGTGCATCCCTGTCTGACTTCCTTTTCTAATAATTAGAGATAAGACCTCTTTATTTCAATACTAATTATTGTATTCAACTTACTTCAAGTGTAAAGTTCGTTGACCTGTCATAAGCCCTTGCCTCGTTATAAGGTAACCATCATAAAATTTTATAAATTAAGTGTTGTTGTGGTATGAAACTTCATAACCAAACAGAAACCAAAGAGGCTCTCCCTGCAGGGATACCGGTAAGAACCGGAAAATTTCTAACTAATCCTGATCCTGATATTGGAAATATCTAAAAGAGTTAAACTAAAACGTGCCGACTATAGTTTTGAAGTACTTCGTAGATAATTTTAAATACAATAAGGATATATTTGTGTGGTACACGGAGTCTTCACGGTGTGGGTGTATCGCACTTGACTGGTTTTATAGTCTACTACTTTGCATTTTGAATGATAGAAGTTTGTAAATGAAAAGCATTTTAGAAACATATGTTGACCGCTTGGAGAGGATGTCGGACGGAGGGAGCAATAATAATTTGATAATAGCTTCCTGTGTTAACCGGAATTGCGGGATTGTGAATAAATGTCGAGAAATCTGAATTTAGTGCATACATTGTGGCATGGTTGCCAGAAGCGAAAGCGTGAAGGTGCAATAAAGTCGGCGATTTATGTGTAAGGCGATATACACATTGCAATATAAATGAAGCTGTGGTAAAACACAGACCTCTTCGATCGTTTATTTGAACAACACGTGCTAATTTATATGAAACCTAATACGTAGAAACTTGGACAATTAAATTGCCTCTAATCGTAAATCCCTTATCTTAACACGAAATCCATCTTTACTTTTCACAACCATTTGTTTGCTCCCACACATGTTTCAAGTCGGTCTGCTGTGGCCGGAAAAAACGGCCACATCGCGTTCTGGCTGCCTTCGAACGCACAGAACGCGTTTTGGCTATTTTTAAACGCTCGCAACGCGTTCTGGTAACTGTTAAACAGCCGGAACGCGTTTTGTCAATTGTTGAACGCTCACAACGCGTTCCTAATGTTCGACTTGTATTATTATTTGTCGCTTTCTATCTGCGTACAATGAGTTTTATATTGTACTTATAAAACAAATGAATTTCAATCCATTTTTCAGTTTTTAGAAAACAATTCAATTATTGACAACTATAATTGGATACCAAAGATGGTTTCGGTTTTTCTCGTCGAATCATTTCAACAATATTAAATTTCTTATAATTGTTTTTCAGTTACAGGAAGAAAGTTACACTAAACACTTATATTGTCGAGCATATGATATATGAATGAATGAATGAAAAAGCGAAAAGCTATTCATTAAACAAATGAATTTCGATTTATTTTCTACACATTTAACTTATTGTGGAGTACAAGGCAAACTTAAATTCACGCCTTTTTTACTTTACTAGAAACGATTTAATTTTTGACAACCACAATTAAATACAAACGAGGGGTTTTTTCGAACATTCAAGTACTTTACATAGGTACATTACTTATTTTTACAAGAACTATTTGAATGATATTTCGAATTACATAGTACATTTAAATTGCGACACTTGAAATTTTTATCAATGCACATTCGTTTACACTGACAAAAAACAACACCTTGTTTGCTTCCTGAAGATTTAGTTAATGCTGATCGTAAGGAGATTTTGTCCGCTGGTATTTAATATTGTTGAAATGATTCGGGGAGAAAAACCGAACCCATCTTTGGTATCTAATTATAGTTGTCAATAATTGAATTGTTTCCTAAAAACTGAAAAATGGATTGAAATTCATTTGTTTTATAAGTACCTACAATATAAATCTCATTGTAAAGCGGCAAATAATACAAGTCGAACATTAAGAACGCGTTGTGAGCGTTCAACAATTGACAAAACACGTTCCGGCTGTTTAACAGTTACCAGAACNTCCTATAAACTGAAAAATGGATTGAAATTCATTTGTTTTATAATATAAATTACAATATAAATCTCATTGTACGCAGATAGAAAGCGACAAATAATAATACAAGTCGAACATTAGGGACGCGTTGTGAGCGTTCAACAATTGACAAAACGCGTTCCGGCTGTTTATCAATTGCCAGAACGCGTTGCGAGCGTTTAAAAATAGCCAAAACGCGTTCTGTACGTTCGAAGGCAGCCAGAACGCGATGTGGCCGTTTTCGATCTTCGGGCTTAACATATATAAAGCCGTTAAAAATATCTACCTACAACATTCAAACAAGTATATTATGTTTTATGATGAACAGTTCTTAATTTTAACTGTAAACAAAACTGTATGAAAGGCAACTGGGGTTACGCCACTGCTTTTAATCCAGCAGACTTATCACTTGCCAACGGTTTACTTGTTTCGACGTAAGATTCAGAAATTACCATACAAATTAGGTAGTCGCCGATGATTGGAGGCCTCGGTATCACGCCGACAAAAACCAATCAAACTGATGTCGAGACCTTACAGACACAACCCGCCGAAGAGCTCGACTTATTTGTTTGGAACTCTTAATTTAGAAAATTTGAATATTTCTCATTTGATAAATTAATATTCCTGTTTTATTTAACTTGAAAATATCTATTTTATTTTACACAAAAATGGAAATTCTTGTTGAATGTTAAAATTCCAATATGAGAATTATAATTTCGCGATTCCTATGTGGCGCTAGCAATAGCAAGGTAATTCGGGGTTCAAATTTTTGCCTCGATATTATTGAATCATCCAATAGAACAAACAAAATAGCTCAACCCCCAACGCCAAAACACGACATTTTAGTTGTCCGAAGCACTTTTCGGTAACAAGGTAACCTTCTGCAGGGGCTGAAGTGAATCATCGAATATTTATCCTGTATGTTTTTCACATTTTCTTTTGACCAATAAGAGGCCTAACGACCTTCGACCGTCGACCCCAATCAACCGTTAATAAGGTAAATTGATCAAATTTTAACCACACTCGATACTGGTAAGCAGAATTGCTACTCTTTCAATGTATTAGACAAAAGCCATGTGGTAATGTCCGCTACTCGAAAGAAGAAACATTTGTAATGATATGATAAATATCCACAGATAAACAACGGAGTTTCAAGGGAATCAAAACAACGAGCTGAAAAGAACAGCTCCTCCTACGTTCTGAATTGATTTACTCTATTCCGATGTTTTCGTTTCGTTACAAAAATATGCTCATTAATAAATTTCCCCAATGCCAGAGTTAATATCGCAAACTAGAACTGTCGGCCTTGCAAAAACTATAATTCAATAAACTTTTTGGTATGCATGTAGGTACATTTTACACAAAATAGAAATTAATTAAATAATCAGAGTCGATCAGGGGCAAAAAAGTTTATTATAACAAAATCAGCACCGACGTTTCGCCTCCAATTTAAGATTTTTTCAAGGCTGCAATATATGTATAATAGTAACGATGTTAAAAGGATTATTACATAAGTACCTATTAATTACTTAGCACCCTACAGAATTCTTAGAAGCTGTATTGACAAATTTGTTATTGTTATCAATTATCTTATAAGGTACCTAAGCCAATTATTGCCACCCTAAGGAATTTTTATTTTTTATTTCAACATTTTCAACTAGATCAACCTGGTACGTTACAGGAACCATTCTACAGTTCTTCTCTAGAATGGAGGGTATACCATATATTTATAATATAAATTATTTTTTTTATTTTAGTTTTTTTTAAAAACATTGCAAAATGACAATATTTGGAACATGTATCCCAAGTTTTGCCATGTAGTGGTAGTATTCGGAACACCACTAAAAACACAGAAATAAGCAAAATAACGAATAAAAGTTTATGTATATTTACACTTAATCGTATTTTAAATGCTACAAATATATAAAATAAAAAGAAACATTGTTATGAAAAACAAAATAACAAATAACATTCTTTTAAAAAAATTAAGTCTAACAATACGGACAAGTAAAATTTCTTTATCGGTCTTAGTCAGACCGACACATTATTATATACCGAACACAACCTCATATCAATTTGCCTTTCTGGTTTGCATAAGAAGCAGAACCAAGAGGCAACCACAGGCCAAGATTTTTCACGAGCGGAGTTTGCTTGTACCACTTTTTTTGGAGGAGATTTTGTTTGGGTGACTTTTTTTCGAGCAGATTTCGTTTGTATGACTTTTGGCTGAGAACTGAATAAATCTTCGTTACTTCTTGGGCCCTTGAATTAATAG
>NW_020438867.1:389563-409120 GCF_000699045.2 Agrilus planipennis | reverse complement strand
AGGTGAAGGTTTTACCGTCTAAAAAATTTTGGAGTGACCGGAACAAATAATAATCCGATGGTGCCAGGTCTGGAGAATATGGTGGGTGTAGCATTTTATCCCATTCAAGCTGTAAAAGCTTTTGGCGAGTTACCAAACTTGTGTGAGGTCTCGCGTTGT
This sequence comes from Agrilus planipennis, assembly GCF_000699045.2. Taxonomy (NCBI): domain Eukaryota; kingdom Metazoa; phylum Arthropoda; class Insecta; order Coleoptera; family Buprestidae; genus Agrilus; species Agrilus planipennis. Next base: position 408,961 of record NW_020438867.1, on the reverse strand, counting down.
CTTGGTGAAACACTACCCCTTTCCTGTTGATTAGTTCTGACCTTTTCTGTTAAAGTGCATCATTCAGTTTGTCCAGCTGATGACAGTAGACTTCCGAATTAATCGTTGTCTTATCCGGTAAAAGCTCAAAACAAAAAACGATTCCTTTAAAATTCCAAAACAGACAGCATCAGCTTTTTTTGGTGAATATCGGCTTTGGAAATGGTTTGAGCCGGTTCATCTTTTTTGCTCCATGAACCTATACATCGAGCTTCGAGGATAATCCCAGGCCTTTCGAGTGGTCATAAACTGTTGAATTTGATAAATTTAACCTCAATCCGATCTCACGTGTTGTTATTCGCCGGTTCACATCAACTAATGCCTTTATCGCGTCTTTATCAGCTTCAACCGGCCTTCCCGAACGTGGTGCATCTTCGACATCAAAATTGCCGGATCGAAATTTAGCGAACCAGTTCTGGCACTGGCGTACTGTCAACACACCTTCTCCATACACATCAGTCAATTTCTTTCTGGCTTGAACAGCATTTTTACCCTTTCTGTAGTAAAACAGTAAGATATGTCGAAAATGCTGCTTATCGCTCTCCATATTTAAAAGGGCACCAACCAAAAACTACTGCGTAGAATTAATTGGAATTTTTCACACGCAAGCCTTGCTATATGAGCTCTCAAAGCATATAAAAATTATACGGCTTAAATGTGAAGTTGGGTGCAAAAGAATACAATTAAATTAATTCACAATTGTGAATTAATTGACATAAGATACATATGGTTGGGACAATAAAAATTGGCAATGTGAGAATGGACGTATCTTCTTTCTTGTTTCCAGTTGGGACAATAGTCATTTGCTGCGTTTTGAACACGAGCTTATTATGTTAGGAAATACTTCATGAGTAGTACAGACAAAGTGAGAAGAGATAACCGAATAACAGTAAGCGGTGCAGCGGTTAGAGGTTGGTTAGGTTCGCAAAAGGTCAGGGTCGGCTTTATAACTGCCTGGTTGTAATTATACCTTTAAACAAGCGTCTTTACTTTCGTAAATTCCTGAGAATGCTGAACTTTCTTTAAAGTCCGACGCTTGCAACATGCTCAAATTCTATTGTCTGTATCTCTTTCTGTTACACATCAATAGATGTAATGTTATTCCTTTTCTTTATTAGTGTCCGCTGCAATTCATAGCTGACATCTCTTTTCTATGTTTACGATATTCCTTACAACGTCTGTCATGAGTAAAAGTAGACGTTCTGTCAGCAACCGCTCTAGTCTAGTAAGTTGAAAGAAGAAAGTAAATGCGATAATTTTATTGCGGACTATGCCAATCTTGAAGGCATTGAACTACATACGATATTTCTTAAAGTTTGTATAGCTGGACATTATATAAATATGAGTACTTTACACGGTGTCTTTCTAGCGTTCGTGACGTTCCATGCAAATCCGTTTCTAGCAAAAATTTACATTTTTATCGTGCTCACCTCCTTTATCCATAGTAATAATATGAAGCTGACTAAAACCCCGCGATTACTTCGACCCCATCATCCGAATAATCTTTGCAAATTGCACATTTCCGTTTAAAAGAGCAAAGTCTTTACGTCAGGTTTTCCGGAATCGTCTCTAATCTTGAATGATCCGCGTACCTGCTTACTCTTTGCGCGTTTTGCCGCAAATTTTTCGTCATTGTCCAATTTCGTTAGGGCACGCAGACTATGCCTCCCTTCGTAGAGGGAGATGATGTGACGGAAGCGACATCTTTACACACACATTTGCGGTTTTATAGCAGGCCTGATGACAACAAGCGGTCCCAGCTTAACTCAGACTCGAGCTCATTAGCATCCAAACGTCTCCCAATCCATGCTATGTATTTTCGCAGACCGTACTTTGTTGTCGACACGTTCTCCTTGTTTTCCAACATGTTTTGCCCTTTTTCCGCTTTTTCTCTTATTTCCTTTTCTAATAATTTGCATTCATTAGCAGCCAATTATTTGATAACAATGTTCGAAACGGAGTAGACGTAAATGGTGTTATTGTTTGAATATTTAAAACATTGTTTAAAATAAATTAGTGGGGACAGTAACCCTTTGAAATCACAATGTCGTAAGTATATAATATACAAGAAGATTACCGATTATGTGAAGGTTGTTTGATATTGAAAGTAATTTCGGTTGTTTTAGTACAACATATCAAATACATATTATGTAAATGGCAAGGCGTAGTTCACGTAGCGAAATTTTCACACAAAATAATTTTTCGATTTAATTGTTTCATGATGATTATGATAAGAATTAAAATCTTTATTAATTTTCGACACCCTNTGAAGGTTGTTTGATATTGAAAGTAATTTCGGTTGTTTTAGTACAACATATCAAATACATATTATGTAAATGGCAAGGCGTAGTTCACGTAGCGAAATTTTCACACAAAATAATTTTTCGATTTAATTGTTTCATGATGATTATGATAAGAATTAAAATCTTTATTAATTTTCGACACCCTAAACTCATTAAATCTTCTTCAAAAGATGCATTAGTTTCTCTTTAAACAATAACTATATATAGCTGGGGTAATTTTATATTTTCAAGGGCATATGAAAGGCAGTTGTTTAACCTATCACATGTTCATTAAAAAAACATTAAAAATAATAACAATTACGCAGCGCTAACTACGCCTTGCTCACGATCACTTCGGAGCCTTTTTGGTAGATTCTGTCAGCGACCGTGACCTAATCCTTAAAGGACAGGTGATGTTGCATCAGCATGAACTATTTAATACTATGTCATTATTATAAATATTCACAGTAATAAAAATTCTTACATAATAGTTTTTGTTTAACTTTGTTACTATAGGCAGCTGAATATCAATTCCTTATAAAGTAAAAGTATCCATAGAGCAGGTTCAGTGAAAGAAACAAAGTTGCATAGCCCACTTCGTCATATATAATTTTCATTATTTGTGGGGCTTTTTATATGTTTCTTCACTTTTACTACAAGGGCGGATGTAAAATTATTATACTGATACATTTAATAAAAAGAATATATAACGTGTTCTTAGAAGGTGTTGTAAAACGTGGCGTCGTTCTGGTGTAGAAATGGTTGAAGCGACGGTGCAATGGCTCCGTAAAAGTAAACAGATCCATAATAAATAACATAATTCATAATGGATTTTTTATTGGCCTTTTTACTATCAATGTTTCCGTGAATAGTTTATGAAAAGACATTTCACGCTCTTACGGTTTATAAAAAAAATGTTCAATTTTTCTACTTTATATATCTAATAGAAGCGGTTTTATTAGAAATGCCTGTAGTAAAGAAAACGGTAACAGAAAAGGAAGCATGTGCTTCTTCATGCTTCATATATTATTAGAAAGCCGAACCACTCAACTATTAAATTCGATTAACTAGATAGATTTTATACTTTCTGCCGCTTAAAACTTGAGTTCGTCTTTTGCTAGGTAAATATTTTATGCGTGCCTTTATACGAACACAAATTCTTTCAAATTATACAAATCTCGAAAGAGATTCATCGATCGTATTGTAAAACTGCAGCAACTTTTCTTTTGTCTTTAGTTTAAATTAACCTGATTTTTTATCGACACAAATCGCGTTTGCATTTAAAAACTGTTGAATATATATACCTTTTTAATATATAAAACAAAAATGTTCACTCTGCATGTATACGGATTAAATACAGGACAAAAGGGGTACCAAACTACCCTAATTTTACTTCTAGAACCATCGCTTTTCGAGTAGATTCGTGCGATCACCAAAATAAAGTCAAAATGACAATAACGTGCTCTTTGATACATGTAGAACTTGATTGCTATAAGGGGGTTGTGTCCAATTATTAATTATCCATCAATGTAGCAAGGAAGGGAAAAGTTGGAAACCTGTCCGCCGCTAGACTTGATGGATTCCTGGTATATTACAAGGTTTATGCTTACAAAGAGTAATTCAAGGGTAATTAATAGACTTGACATGCGGAAATTATAAATAAACAGGAAAATAAGTTCGAAATGTTTACTATACTTTATGTTTTGATACAAAATAGGAAACGATAACAATTGTTTCGCGAAATTTTCAATGGTACTAACCATCTGTGTGAGACTATAAGTTATTGTAATACTGACAAATTCCTAACCACCAACTTTAAAAAGGGCAGAAAAGATAAATTGTGTGAAACCGTAAATATTTATTAAAATCAGTTAATTATTGACATCTGACTGCTGATTTAGGTTTAAAACAATTCTTTTACTGTCTTTTTAATTTTCCAGCTGTCTAATAACAGTTTGTGTTGTTTATTTTTATTAGCTAAAGTTCCACTTTTATCATTAAATGTATGAATGTAAGTGAAATTATTTTTATTTTTGAAAAAACTGTTTGTATGTTCACTTAAGCCCACATAGAAGTTTCTTCTCGTTTGGCCAATATAAATCAATATTTGGAACCCCACAAGTTTCTCCTACTTTGACACTAATACTTTTCATACTTAGATATATATTTCCTTACATCACTTTTGGAGGTTTAATGAGTTTCCATCGTCTATCAAGTAATGCCAAGTTTCTGGGAAACTCTCCGAACACCTAATAAGCATTACTGTTATAATAAAAACATAAAATGATTCGAGTTAATTTGAAGTACCAAATACACTATTTGTGAATATGCATTTCAAATTGTACCAAATTAAAAATTACCAAAGTGAAATATGTTGTTTGCACTTTTCATTTATGTTGTTTTTAATACATGGTTCATATTACTAACTGCAGAAATGAGTAGGAGCAAATTTTTATTCCAAATAAAAAAGTGTGTCGTATTAGTAAGATATAATCAGCAGTGTTGCTATGTGTTTGTGTGTGTGAGTGCTTGAGCGTGTATGTGTACGGCTCGCCAAAACTTCCCCTTGAGCCATTCCCCATTTCGCAGACAGATAGGGTTGCGATGATTCATAGACTTCGAAAAGTTTAGTGAATCATTGCGTCATTTCTCAAGCAAATTTAATGCATTTTTCATTGGTCTGCCAGATCGGCAGTTGAGAACATTTGTTTCTGCGAAATGTTTTCGAAACAAATATTAGTCACTTTTAATGCATATCGATTGGGCTCGAAAGTTTGGTTGCGAATTTGCCCAATTTTACAGCCTGTTTGAGATTTAACCGAGGGCATAAACGGAACGAAATTTCTGAAAAGTATCAGTTATCGGGCATTTTCAGGATATTGTTAAAAGATTTCGTGCACTATTAGGCTGTTAACAAGTGTACCAATTAAAACCACAACGGTTATACACATCACGATATAATAATGTCCTACTTATTTACGGTTATAACATAAGAAGGTTGTAACGTCATTCTGTAGAGTTATCTCTACTGGCGGGACAAAATTATAGAATTACCTGACTATAATTGAACTACAGATCTGGCGGTCAATCGGGGTTGACGGTCGAAGGTTATTAGACTTTTAAATCACAATCAACGATGCAGTCTGGACTCGTTTAGGTTTTGTTACATGAGTTTGTTAGACGTCGTTGGTAGTTTAATTAATAGAAAAAAGATATTTCATTGTCATTAGGCTGTATTACAGTGGATTTCGGATATAACGATGACGAAAGGCCCACTGTATTTTCGTCGTTATATCCGAAAGTCGTTACAGGCAAAGGTAAAGAGATACAGGCACGTATGAATAGTTTTCACCATTTTTCAATTTTAAATCGATTTCCGCCTTTTTTTAACAATAAACGTGCATCTAGGAGATATATTATATTATTCAAAAGTTTATTAAACACAATATAAGAACAAAGGCCGGAATCCATAGTAGAATGAAGATTCGGGCTATAGGGTAGTGGTCTAAGTGAACTATTGTGTCCAGACGTTTCGTCAGCTACTGCGGCTGACATCCTCAGTGGTAGTGCTGCGTTGATAACGTGAACCATGCCCTTTTGTTGGCCCTGCACTTTTCATCCTAAATGAATCGCGACATTATAAAGTGAACGATTTAGAAAATTAAACACCGACGCATGAGAAAATTGTCTTGTTAAAAATAGCTATTTGGTATTAAATTTGATCTTAAAAAATTTTATGATAGTTTAGAGTCCTTTTTCCCTAAAAAAGCTATCTTTCTTAAGGCCGTTTGACGGTGCCCAATGCCTGTCAATGGAATTATTAGATTAATTAGGTTACGGTATAGCGGATCGGATTCAGATGTGCACCATAGGCTTTAAAGATAGGCTATGATGAGAAAGGATTTACTCATGTGTCAAAAGTTGAGTAGTTTAATTAGGCTAAGTTATGGCGGGAAAGGTTTATCCGATTAGCACACATATGTAAATTGCTTATCCGTCTAAATTTGGACGGGTTCAACAAGTACTATAAACTCTATAACTCAACTCAAGAAGTAAACGTTTCTTATTTACTTCTTTTATAAATTCGTTGCTTTTACTGGCTGGCTTATAACTCAAAAGGCGATGAAGATACAAAAACAGTATTTTTTATTCAATTAATTATCACTCTCGAATTTCGTTAATTTTAATCCGCAAGGAAAGTCAGTTAAATACTAAAATGAACGAAATAAGTTTTAAAAAATGCTTAATTAAACAACAAACGGTGGTAATACTTTTCAGACATTTCATTAAAATGCGTACAAATATTCTGAAGAGATATTTGTTTAGTATAATTGTATAATTGCTTCCTTACAATTTATTCGACAATTAGTCAAAAATTCAGATTTATATAAAAAAAATGTAAAACATAATGTTATATAAGCACTCCTCGTCTAATTTAATACCAAGTAATTGCCTACCAACATGTCGTTAGCTAATGTACATATTATGTCTTCATCGTACAATGCGAATCTTGTTGCATTTTAAGTATTTTCAAGAATTATTGTACCCAATTGTAGGAGTAGTTTGTGTATCCAGTCGTTTTACATGTTTACTTTCCCGGTTTCTACTTTTGCAGGATTTTCATGTTAGGTATATACATATATATATATATGTATAGAATCGAAGTAAAGTTGCTACACAGTTTCTTTTCATAGAAAAGCTTTCCTGCTTCGTTCCAGTACCAATAAAGATTTGAAAAATTTCTGCGAAGCAATAATACTATATGGAACTGCTTTGTTGTACTACAATTTCGTGATTTTTACGTAAGTTGGCAAACAATCAAACTGCAGAAATTATCGTTGCAACTTTCAGTTCAGTGCAAATATATTGTTGCAGAACATTTTTCCAACACCTTGAAAACCATGTTACCTTTTGATGGACTCGGTTGTCTAAATATATGTAGTTCTAAAATTAACTAAAGGAAACAATAATAATGTAGATAATCCTTTGAATGGTTCAACGAAAGCAAATCATCATCATCATAAAGTCGTCAGTCCTAAGACTGGTTAGACACGTACCTCCACTCTTTCCTATCCTGAGCTAATCTTCGCATTTCCCTAAAACTAGAACAACCTACATCTTAACTATTTGCGAACAGTAATCTAACCTAGGTCTACCTCTACCCCTCCTAACTCCTGTTTCTGCCTCTAATATGCCTCTGACTAAACCTTCATGTTTGAAAAGGTGTCCTACCAACCTATCTCGCCTGTTTCTTATTGACTTTAATAGAGTCCTCTGTTCTCGTGTTCTTTCTAATACCTCTTCATTTCTAACATTTTCTACCCACTTTATTTCCACATTTCGAAAGCTTCTTACCTTTTCTTTTCCGCCGCGCCCACTGTCCAAACATATACCTTTAACCTTTTTCGAATTTCTAAATTAACCGTTCGGGAGCATAGAAGTGACTTCTTTTTATTAAAGGCGACACGACCCAGCGCTACCCTCTGCTTTATATCCCTACTACTCCTTCCGTCCTGACTTATCTAACTTCCTAGATATCTAAAATGAGTCACTTCTTCTAATTTTTCATCTCCTATCTTTATATTCGCTCTGTCCCTACTTTTTCTTCCCTTGCATACTAGCAAATACCAAATAGTAAATAACTTACAACCACCTCCGTAATTTTCTGTTTTCTACATCTGAATAAATTTAGAAATAGTGGCTCTGTTACTGAGGAGACTTTAAAACTACATCAGGTTTCTCGTGTACGTTTAAACTGGCTGCCTTCTGCTTAGTTTCCTAAGGTTGGTGCGTTCTTCCTGACGTACATTTTACTGTTTCACTTTATTATTTCATACGTTCGGGAAAAGCAATTTCTTTTCCACGTGAAATTTTGGGTAAGTACTTGTTATGTACCACAAAGGAAACGCGAACAAACAAGAAAGTAAAACGCATCGTGATAAGAGTAGTCCAACCTACTTAAATATGAATCAAACTCAAAACGATGCCTAACATCAATGTTATACATACATACGTACAAAGAAGAAAAAGAAGATACAAGTTAAAGTGTAAAGAGGAGGAAACGGGGTTAGAATGGGGTTGGTTGGAAGTCGGGTAGGTAGGTAGGTAGATACTATTATGGAATTTATACTAGCGACATTTTTACGAGGCTGTCAAGCGTCGCCTTCGTCTCCCTCCTCATGAAAAAATCATGAAAATTTCTCCATCCAATAAAACTTAAGTAATTTAGCTTCGAGACGTAGAAATGTTGTCCGTAATAAGACCCAGATTCCGCCGCATCATTGTGTATTAATAAAAATGTTGGCTTTGTTACAGTTTGTTATGGAGGCTTATGTCTCGGTGGCATTACAAGGATCTTCTTCTGTTTGTACTGTTTTTATCAACTCCCTTTTCGTAATGGACTTGTTATGTAATAAAAAGCTGAGCGACAACGATACGAATTAGAAGAAAGCCGCCATAAACTTCATTTTACGATTAACTTGACATTGTATCAAAATTAATTTCTGAATTAAATAAGTAGCATGCTTACTATGCATTTGTATAAATTTTTATTTCATTCGGTATCACTCGCGCAATAATCAGGCTGTACTACTGCTCGATTGGTAGATTTAAGAACAATTCAGATCGAAAACCCATACTTCTTGGTATCAAATATTTAAAAGATCAAAACTTTCATAAAAACCCAAAATTGTTTATTGAAAACCCAAAACGTAATTTAAAATGTAGGACATACTTCTCCGGCAAAAAATGCTACCTACGTGCCTCTCAAAGGGATTACTTTTTATTTCTTAAGGAACATTGCGAACGGAAAACGAAAACATCGAAGAATTTCCACGATATACCAGAAAGAATTTTTGGATTGGAATCAAACAAACGCGTTGTACATAAAATATTCAGGAGCAATATATCACGAAACTGTTGGAAATTAAATTCCGTGGCAAGCTCCTTGTTTATTACATCGACAGATGTGTTCGACAACCTTATCTTTCTCCAGTAGTTCTCCAATTTTACTTCACGTGCCTACTCACTGGTGCATATAATTGATTTTATCATCTTCAAAGCCGGTAGAAATCGGTACGGTTTTGTTTGCTTTGCCAATTAATCAGTTATTGATCCATTTGGTTTCCGACATTCTATTTAACACTACATCTACTTGACGCTTTCATTTATACAGTGGATTTCACTTATTACGACCTTGGTTATAGCGACCATTTTCCTATAGCTCCGTTACATCTAAGTCCCTTGAATATAAAGCATACTTTAGTACAAAATTGATGTGACTATTGGGATCCGTCAAATGGGAGGAGCCTAAAAACATGGCGCCGATTAGGGAAAATTTATTGTAGTTCCTATAGTGTATCGTACAATTTCCAACTTTTTAAATTACGATGAAATGATAAGTATTGACACAATATGTGATTGGGCTGACACAAAGCCTCAAAAAGGAAATTTCGTTGAAGGTGAGCGTGTTTTTAATGCCAATCACATTATAAAATTCGGAAATAACAAATCCGGAAGCTAGCCTTCAAATTCCGTCAAGTTTACTGCCTACTTTTTACAAACTTCGGATTTAAAAAGTGATTCACGTTATATAATTGGTGAGGTGATTCTGGGTGATTTAAGCAATATCATATCAATGACTTGCACGTGCAAAGCCGATTTAAGAGAACGTTGCAAACACATTATTGCAACTTTGTTGTATTGCAGCAGGTAGGTTCTTAACCTCAAAATACTTATATCGTATCATTAGAATTGTGTTAAATCAATTACACAGGAATAAATAATTTCTCACTTTATAATTTTAGTATGATTCTAGTTTTAAATATTAAGGTTATGGCTGATGGTAAATACTTGCTGAAATATAATCATGTGCATTAAAATGACGTGAACAAATTTTTATTCCGGAATTCACTTCTTTGATACCTACTGCTTTCATCCAAGCTTCTATTAGTTTACTTTTTTCTCTAATTTTCCGAATATATTTTTTACATATATAAAACGGTTAGTTTTTATTGGAAAGTAGTTAATGTAGGTGAAGAGTGAAGATCTATGTCTGAAGTGCTATTGCAGCTTTTCACTGAACATATTAACTTTTTATTTGATTTAACTTTAGAAGAAAACTTCGTCGACTCCATCATCAAAAAAATTTTTACTTTTTTAACGTGTTTTATTATTTTAATAAACAATTTTACAATTTGCGTGCACAGTTCCTATGTAAATTTTTCCCTCATTCGAGTTATAAATTTTGCCACCAGATAGTGTATGCCCATTTGACGGATCCCAATAGCTAAACCGTTTAAACATTAAAAAATGGTGAAAACTATATATATCTCTTATCATTGCCTGTAACGACTTCCGCATACAACGACAAAATTATAGTGGTCCTTTCATCGTCTTTATACCCGAAATCCACTGTACAATCAATGAATAAATAGAGACCAATTTCTTTTTTGGGAACCATAAATGAATAAATAACGCGTTATATACCAAATTTCGTACAGTTTTAAGAATATATTGCACTACGACAAGAAATGATCGTTATCATTCCCCTGCTGCTTTTATATCTTAATATGTAAATCATGGGGGGGATTTTGAACCATTTGCCAAGTCTATTGTGTACAATAAATAGTAAGTGAAGCGTACAGACTCAATGGCCAGAAAATGTTTCACATAAATTCCGACAATTGAAGTTCATTATAGAATGAATACATTCGAGTTGGCTTCGTTTTAGAGTAGTTTTACGAATGGCTTTGCAAAATTATGTTTGTTTCGCATTGTCGCTAGTGCAGTGCTGTATGACAAAATATGTCGTCGAAATACAAGACCCAGCCAAGAATAACCCAATAAAATTGAATGGTAAACATGTTAACGACTTCTTATTCAATGAATAATATGTATATTTGCCTTTCTGAAACGATGAAATAAAGTTTATAGCAGTTTAAGAATATTAATTACTATTATTGTTCAGCAAAAATTGTAATATTTTTGTTGCAAACAAAACCGTCAAAGGGGCAACACTAACTAAAATTAGGAGCTGTTGTCTCTTTGGACTGAAAATAAGGATTATGAGTTTGCCTAATATGTCTTTTGCAAACGTTTCATTCTCAAACGCACGGACATCTTCAAAACTCCTTGAAAGAATGAAGGAAGAGACAGAAAATCTCACCAGCTAACTGGCGAGGTATAAACCCGGAATTCGAAATAAATAACTGCGAAACCAGAAAACAGAAGATTGATAAGGGGTGACAAAAACAAGAAGACGTTAGAATAAATGTTATATTGACTCATTTCATTTTAAAATATTTAATTGACCTTATCGTAAATGTATCATCTATTTAAAGAGTGCTATTATCAACAGCAAACTTTAATTTCAAATAATGCGTGCTCAACAGGGGGAGCGTAACTTATGACGAAGGGAGTGAACAAAATTGCAACGAAGTCTGGCAAGCGGTAGGGACGTTTTGAAACCTTGCGTGACGTTTTTTACCCTTTTTATGTGTCTGTATTCTAATAAATTCGACTTCGTTATAGTCCTTTGAACTCTTCATTGAAATTATTACTTTGGGTGCTGCTTGTTTCTTTACTAATATTCTATATGAAACCACATGAACCTTATAAACCAATTTATACGCTTTTTTCCCAAAATCTTGTGTTGTTCTTGTCCTTGAGAACCCTAGACAAAAATTTTCAGTCTCTCAGAGTCTTTTAGCGTCTCTCACAGTCTTCCACAGTCTCTCAGTGATTGCCTAGGTGTTTTTATGGATCTCTCACAGTCTCTGTATGAGAGACTCTCACAGAGAGACTGAATGAATAAAACTGAAAAATTGAGAGACTCGAGTCTCTCGTAGAAAGACTGGGATCTCTGAAATATGTTGAACTTTAAAATTTTTGAAAATTTTAACCATGTCTATCGAGACACCACTTATTGAGAGATTCGAGTCCCTCGTTCAGCGATTCGAGTCTCTCGTTCAGAGACGCTAAACAGTATTTTTGGCAGTCTCTCGACAGTCTCTTTCAGGGACACCAGAGAGACTCGATGAGAGACGGAGACTCGAGTCTCGCTTTTAAAGACTCTGAAAGACTGAACATTTTTATCTCGGGAATGACTTGTACACTTCTTGTAGTTTAGTATGTATGTATTGGCAATTTGTCGAGAATGGTTTTTCCGACTAATTGAACAAGGCAGATGGACCGCACAGTTTGCAATAAAAATGTATTTATGAAGCTTCGCAAGCCATTGACGAAATCCCTCTTATTTTAGAACAAGTATAAGGCAAGCTATCTTGATTGATTCATACAATCTACGGCTATAAGCCAGCGATTGGCCGGCGGGTTTACGGAACGGCTGTAGTTTTCCTGATGAGACTATCAGAAAGTTATGACCCCTCGCTACATAGCTGAAATAAACCAATTCCGGCTATATTTGATAATGAACTTGCAGCCGTCTGAACATATAGGAAGCAATCCGCTCCATTATTATCTCTCCCGAATATATCCGCACGCTCCACTTGTTATTTATTGTATGCGTTAGATTGAAGAGGAAATGACGGAGAGAGACTGGAGCCATTCGAAGGCAACGGAAAGGAAAGCGAAAGTAATTTTTCTGGAGGCTCAAGCAACGACTGCTCAAGAAGTATGCAAATACATCGACAAAAATAGAATCGAAAGCCGTTTGTCGAACGAGAGTTTTCTAATTTCAACAAAACTCGGTAATGGTATTGCTTATTTACTTTTCGTGTCTACGAAATCCAGAAGAACGTAAAAGAACAGACAAAATCACATTCAACGCACATTCAAAAAGTCTATTTTACATTCAGTTATTTTATTTATTTAAGTGAAATTAAAACTTCACCTAAAGCAACGTTAGATATTAAAAACTACCGAAATAAATAAAACTTTTAATTATTTATTAAAAGAAAGAACTTATTATACGCAAAGGTTTCGTTTCGAAATTTGAAACTAATATAAACAATTAATTCGTTCACAAATGTTTTATTGAAAATCCTCTAGATACATTTCTCGTTATTAGTATTAAGATATCTTCAGGAGTATTTAACTAAATCCTGGAGATGTTCTAATAAGGCGAAGAGTTCCTAGTGTTTTTTCAATAAAACGCTTATAAAACAACCCAAGGTTTTTTTCTAATTTATTTCAATTTTAATTAAACAGATATTAGAGCATCGGTGTCATTATTTTTGAACAGATAAATATTTTCCAATTCCCTGTCAGCAATTGTTAGCTAGGATATGTTTCATGTAGCTAGATATTAACTCAATCGCCACTGTTCGTTCAACAAACACGAAATAACTTGGCCGATCACGAACTGTCATTGTTAACATGCACTGTTTAAAAACTCGTGCACTCTCTTACTAGTATAATTACTAACTACCATGCTTATTAAAATAAAAATGAATTACAACGCAAAGGGTTATTAATCAAGCCCTTAAGTATGCGACTACACAATTACCTACTGATATTGTTTGGACAACAAAGAACAGTAATTCCGAGAAAGATTAGATTTTATCTCTATAAGGGACAATTGTAGTGCATATTTATTAATTGTTCTTGGTTAGAAAGTATGTAAAACTAAACGAAATTTATAGTAAACAACACCAAGACTTTTACTTTTTACTACAATAGATCAACTTTTAGAAACAATGGGTACTGGTTCCTTCAAATGACGAAACGTCTGTCGTTAAACACTTTACTCATAAGCGTAACATTGTTGATCAATTTGTTATTACCTGGTTCTTAGACTATTATAAATATTTAAATAAGAAAATCGAACTGAAGAAACCTTTTGATGTTACATTCCACCATCTCCTAATTTAAAGCCAGAGGATTGGGTGGAAGATCTTGTTCAGTTTCCATTTACGAACCGTGGGGATGGGTGGGTGGCGATCGAGGAGAGAAAGATGCAATGGATGAAGTGAAGGCAAGAGAGGAGTGAAAGATTAGTTGCGGAATATTGCTGTCCCCACATTTACCCAAATGATCCACACAAATCACATCAACAAGCGACCTGGATTCGCTGCTCAGTAAAAATGAAACTGATGTGTTCTCTACCAATTAATTATTTAACAATAACCTTTATATGAAGATTGGAAAAACTTTGGCGGTTGTTGTAGAAGAAACAAAATAGCTCAAACCCCAACGCCAAAACACGACACTGTAGTTCACTTCAATCCCTGAAGAAGGTAACCTTGTTACCGAAAAATGCTTCGGACAACTAAAGTGTCGTGTTTTGGCGTTGGGATTTGAGCTATTTTGTTTGTTCAATAACCTTTATAATGTGATATATATTTAGATTACAAATAATTGTCTATTTAAGTAGCACATATGTACGATAATAATATGCATCTCCTTCATTGTACTTATATACCTAAAACTTTTATAATGAATTTTATTCTAACATTAGGTTCCTCACTGATGTGTGTCATCAGAATCATTTTAGTTAATACGAATTTTGACTTAAACAGGTCTTCGCTAAGTTTTTATGATTGTTTTTGAAGAAGTTTTCAGACCCGTAACGCGGAGATGTATGGTCACGAATGTAGCTGGGATATCATTAGAGCAATGTGTTGTCCATAACATGTCCCGTCCATATCATGACGGCTTACGAACATGTACGTGGTGGCTACACTTGACTAGGGGCAATCGAAACAGAAATTCGTATACTGCATTGCATATTAGATCATAATCATAAAGTACAATTGCACGTTGCAGTGGATTTAAGCTTGGCATATTATGTACGTAGAAGCTGCACGCTCGCGCTCGTCAACGTTTCAACGCCGCTTACTTCGTGACAAACAGCGCGATTGTTCTCCGGATTATAACCCTGACAAACTTGCCTGATTCTACAACTTCGCGTGTGTACGAACATCTCGTTCACTTATGATTTTAATTAAAACTGTCTGACATGGAGTTTCACCGAATGGAAACATACTTACGTACTAGTTGGGGAGCAACTTTTAAAAAGCAAAAGGCTTTTTTCGTGGTGAGTCATGAAATGCGATCTATAAACCAACTCACTGAAAGCTACCTATTACGGACAAATTATGTAATTATAGTAACACTAGGTTTTACCCGCGACTTGGATCGCGTTGATGTCCTAAATACGTGTCAAAGATCATCGACGACCACGACCACATATAACTATTTTTTTCTATATGATTTGTTGTTACACAGACCGCAAATAGAAGCAATGATGTCCAGCCACGTGGAGAGTAGAGGTAAGAAAGCAACAGCTGAGCACAGCACACGCCACCGGGACTCTAGCGGACTCCCCGCTCTCCGGGCGGCTGCGCATTGTTTCGATCTAATGCAGCCTTTCTCTCCTTCAGCCGCTGTCGCCTCTCACCGCGCCATATACCGCCTACCCCCTCCACGCTGCCGTAACGCTTTTTCGTGACAGAAAAAATCGTAATACCCACCGTCTATATAGAACTTTCACTTCAAAAACACTTTATTGTCTCAAACAACAGCAACGTTTCGCCTTCAGGGCAGTTTTCAAGTTAATTATTGTTTTACTGTTGGTAATTTCAATTTCATACATTTAGCAATTGCTACAGACAGACAGATATATAAAATGGATAGACATTCTGCAGTGCACAATGGTGATTTCAATTAGTAATGAGTACAGTTTCGCTGTCGTCAGAAAGCAGGCAATTCTACAGATACAAACGTGTATAGGTACAATTACAAAATCCAATATTAGGAAGCGAAACATCTGCTGGCAGTTGTGTATAATGAAGCTTAACACAGTAGATTGTGTAGACTTCAACGCAGTTATCCGACTGGAATATCTGGAACATTGTCGATTAAATGTCGTATACCCTTCAGACAACAGTAATGCCACCAGCATCTCTAAACAAAGCTTTCACGATACAATCTCATGGTCAATCATGCTTTCACTGCTTAATAGCTCGCTCGCGCTTGTATATTCAGCATAACGTTCGTAATAGTTTTAGCCTACCTCAATTAGGTGAACCAATAATCCACGAAACTAGACGAAATCCATCAGTTTTGCATCAGGTCACGTTATCCCTCGAACAAATAACCACCAGGAAATTATTTACCGTTATCAACGTAACTACAAGTTATTGGAGATATCCGTTCAAACCCATTGACTCTGACCACTTACTCAATCACGAGAAACCTTTTACTCTCTAATGATGGATGCCTGAACCAAAATCCGTTTTAAAACTATAACTCGTACGAAAATAAATAACATTTCATAGCAACAGATAAATAGTAATTTTTGACTGTTTTATATCAAATTAGAAAGAGGAGACTGTGGTAAATATTAATTAAAAATTAAAAGGAATACTCACCCCTAATTACCACAAATAATTTTATTTAAGTGTTTCGCCCACTTCATACGTGGGCATTATCAACGAGAGACTGTCTCGAGACAGTAATTAGGGGTAAGTATTCTTTTTAATTTTTAATGTTTTATATCAATTTACTGAAAATCGGTGGTTCTTCACTGTCGTATATGGAAATACTGATTATTGTGATAACCAACAAAAAGCACCATGTTTTATACACTTGAATTTACTTGATTTATTAATTAGTAAATATGTATACGTAAAATGAAATAATATCAGTAGATGTTCAATAAAGAAATATTAAAATTATTTATTTATTCATTTATTACTAAATCGTACTTATTTTTACTTAATTTGTATTAAGCATAGAAACGAATTTTCTAATCTAATCATTATAACAGTTACAATTGTTTTCAGTACTTTTTAAAATTACTGATTGACTCAGTCGATTTTTACTGTTTTACAGTCGTATGATTGACACTATGAGAGTCCATCAATACTGAAAATCAGTCATTATTCACTGTTTTAATTTAAGAGAGTAGTTTTTAAACTGAAACATCAATATTTTATGTAAACTTTACCAGCCCTATGTATTACTATTCTCTTCATTATCCAAGATATCACTGCATTAAGTATGCCGTTAATTAGTAAGTAATTTTGTAGGAAACAAATCTAGATTTGCCTTCCACTTGTTGATTATGAACTATTTACCCGACGCATTCACCATAAGTTATCAGAAATTATCATTTAATAGTCAGTAAATACAATTTTAATTGTTACGTCTGGATATTAATCAATTTTTATGATTTCAAAAGTAGATTTTAAAATGTCAGTTTAGTATTAGAATATATCACGATAAGACTTACAACCACAAATTCAACTTCAACCCCATTATTTGGTTATACAATACCTGCATTTGTAGGAGCTACTGCGATGGTCATTTACATTCAAGAACTCTCACCCGTGTTTCTGACAACTACTTAACCAATCAGACCATTTTATTTACTGAACTTGACTGGATTAATGTCCAGACGTCCGATACAGAGATAAGTTTGTAACCTAAACTATGAAAACCTAATTCGCAACGTGTTCATTGTATATATCCTCCAGAAATTGTAATTCCGGCAACAATACCTATACTAGGTAATTATTAAATGTAATCCTATATTATATTTTGTGTAATCTAACGAATACAAATAAGTTGTAAACATAATTTTTAAAACGAAAGGGTCTTTAGGTTTGAAATACAAAATGAAGAAAACCCCTTGGTAATTACAGCAATAACAAATGGTGATTATGTATTGCAACTATGGAAGTATATGGGCTATTGTGCAGCGAAATAGGGGGATTTTATAACTTCCTTATTACTTGGTAAATTGGTTAATCAACATTTTATGGTCGCATGAACTTTTCTGGTGCTTGTACTGGCACGTAATCACATTTTACACAATTTTACATTCAAGCAAAAGCCGAAACGTAATTTTAAAAAAATTTATTTGTGTAAGAGTCTCGGCGCGACTTATAGTACCTACGGGTTATTTACTTCCAGTGAACAATGTAAATTATATATTCGTATAAGAGTATCTTTTTGTTACATAGAAATTGATTGTGGTATAATTAATTGTGAAATTTTACTTTTTTGCTATATTTATAAAAGTTTTCATATCATGCCTTCTGTTATAACGACAAGTACTGTTTTAGAAACATAAATTTAACCCTTACAAATATTTAAATGTTATTATAACGACAATGGGCGTTTATTCTGATCCAATATTCTGCATAAAGGTTAGAATACTATACGCTATAGGTATAATAAACTGGTTAATTGACTGAGAATTTCCCTAATCAAGAGACCACCATAGCGACAACGTTATCTGACGATCGACACGTTCGCAAGTTATAATTACAGCCGGGTAGTAGAAAGCCTGAGTTTAAATCGAGCATTAGTTTCGTTACAATTTTTCACCGTTCAGTTATTTCACTATAAAGAAACGAAGAAATTGTAAACTTTTCTAAGACTGCGTTGCAAATAGTACTTATTATAAAATCAGAAACAATACACATAATAAAACTTTATGCAATTAAACTAACATGTATATAAAACGAATCCGTAAACTGCTTAGTGTCCGTTATGACAGAGAATTATTTAAGGAGATGTGGGGAATTCTTTTGTGATTTTCCCTCTTTCAGAAAATTGGTTGTAATTGTAAATCAAAAGTTTCAGAAATTTCTAGTTTAATATCCATGTAGAAATTAAAGCACATATAAAATTCACGATGTAACACACAATTTCAAAGTCGTAAAACTGATCGAAAAATATACAACTTTAGTTATAAGTCTGGTAGGGAGGGAGGGGTTAATTGCATCTATTGCCTGAACTCCCCTCTCTCCAGTCTCTCAGAGTCTTTCAGCGTCTCTGAGAGCGTCTCTAACAGTCTTTCACAGTATCTCAGTTATTGCCTAGGTGTTTTTATGGATCTCTTACAGTCTCTGTATGAGAGACTCGAACGATAAAATTGTTAATTCAGAGATTCCAGTCTCTCACAGAGAGACTAAATGAATAAAACTGAAAAATTGAGACTCGTGTCTCTCGTAGAAAGACTGGGATCTCTGAAATATGTTGAACTTTAAAATTTTAACCATGTCTATCGAGACACCACTTATTGAGAGATTCGAGTCTCTCGTTCAGAGACAGGATACGAAATGAGGATCTCTCTATGAGCGACTCGAGTCTCTCGTTCAGAGAC
>NW_020438867.1:307959-386085 GCF_000699045.2 Agrilus planipennis | reverse complement strand
CATATATATACACACACGGAGACTGTGGTAAATATTAATTAAAAATTAAAAGGAATACTCACCCCTAATTACCACAAATAATTTTATTTAAGTGTTTCGCCCACTTCATACGTGGGCATTATCAACGAGAGACTGTCTCGAGACAGTAATTAGGGGTAAGTATTCTTTTTAATTTTTAATGTTTTATATCAATTTACTGAAAATCGGTGGTTCTTCACTGTCGTATATGGAAATACTGATTATTGTGATAACCAACAAAAAGCACCATGTTTTATACACTTGAATTTACTTGATTTATTAATTAGTAAATATGTATACGTAAAATGAAATAATATCAGTAGATGTTCAATAAAGAAATATTAAAATTATTTATTTATTCATTTATTACTAAATCGTACTTAATTTTAATTAATTTGTATTAAGCATAGAAACGAATTTTCTAATCTAATCATTATAACAGTTACAATTGTTTTCAGTACTTTTTAAAATTACTGATTGACTCAGTCGATTTTTACTGTTTTACAGTCGTATGATTGACACTATGAGAGTCCATCAATACTGAAAATCAGTCATTATTCACTGTTTTAATTTAAGAGAGTAGTTTTTAAACTGAAACATCAATATTTTATGTAAACTTTACCAGCCCTATGTATTACTATTCTCTTCATTATCCAAGATATCACTGCATTAAGTATGCCGTTAATTAGTAAGTAATTTTGTAGGAAACAAATCTAGATTTGCCTTCCACTTGTTGATTATGAACTATTTACCCGACGCATTCACCATAAGTTATCAGAAATTATCATTTAATAGTCAGTAAATACAATTTTAATTGTTACGTCTGGATATTAATCAATTTTTATGATTTCAAAAGTAGATTTTAAAATGTCAGTTTAGTATTAGAATATATCACGATAAGACTTACAACCACAAATTCAACTTCAACCCCATTATTTGGTTATACAATACCTGCATTTGTAGGAGCTACTGCGATGGTCATTTACATTCAAGAACTCTCACCCGTGTTTCTGACAACTACTTAACCAATCAGACCATTTTATTTACTGAACTTGACTGGATTAATGTCCAGACGTCCGATACAGAGATAAGTTTGTAACCTAAACTATGAAAACCTAATTCGCAACGTGTTCATTGTATATATCCTCCAGAAATTGTAATTCCGGCAACAATACCTATACTAGGTAATTATTAAATGTAATCCTATATTATATTTTGTGTAATCTAACGAATACAAATAAGTTGTAAACATAATTTTTAAAACGAAAGGGTCTTTAGGTTTGAAATACAAAATGAAGAAAACCCCTTGGTAATTACAGCAATAACAAATGGTGATTATGTATTGCAACTATGGAAGTATATGGGCTATTGTGCAGCGAAATAGGGGGATTTTATAACTTCCTTATTACTTGGTAAATTGGTTAATCAACATTTTATGGTCGCATGAACTTTTCTGGTGCTTGTACTGGCACGTAATCACATTTTACACAATTTTACATTCAAGCAAAAGCCGAAACGTAATTTTAAAAAAATTTATTTGTGTAAGAGTCTCGGCGCGACTTATAGTACCTACGGGTTATTTACTTCCAGTGAACAATGTAAATTATATATTCGTATAAGAGTATCTTTTTGTTACATAGAAATTGATTGTGGTATAATTAATTGTGAAATTTTACTTTTTTGCTATATTTATAAAAGTTTTCATATCATGCCTTCTGTTATAACGACAAGTACTGTTTTAGAAACATAAATTTAACCNGCAAACAAAACCGTCAAAGGGGCAACACTAACTAAAATTAGGAGCTGTTGTCTCTTTGGACTGAAAATAAGGATTATGAGTTTGCCTAATATGTCTTTTGCAAACGTTTCATTCTCAAACGCACGGACATCTTCAAAACTCCTTGAAAGAATGAAGGAAGAGACAGAAAATCTCACCAGCTAACTGGCGAGGTATAAACCCGGAATTCGAAATAAATAACTGCGAAACCAGAAAACAGAAGATTGATAAGGGGTGACAAAAACAAGAAGACGTTAGAATAAATGTTATATTGACTCATTTCATTTTAAAATATTTAATTGACCTTATCGTAAATGTATCATCTATTTAAAGAGTGCTATTATCAACAGCAAACTTTAATTTCAAATAATGCGTGCTCAACAGGGGGAGCGTAACTTATGACGAAGGGAGTGAACAAAATTGCAACGAAGTCTGGCAAGCGGTAGGGACGTTTTGAAACCTTGCGTGACGTTTTTTACCCTTTTTATGTGTCTGTATTCTAATAAATTCGACTTCGTTATAGTCCTTTGAACTCTTCATTGAAATTATTACTTTGGGTGCTGCTTGTTTCTTTACTAATATTCTATATGAAACCACATGAACCTTATAAACCAATTTATACGCTTTTTTCCCAAAATCTTGTGTTGTTCTTGTCCTTGAGAACCCTAGACAAAAATTTTCAGTCTCTCAGAGTCTTTTAGCGTCTCTCACAGTCTTCCACAGTCTCTCAGTGATTGCCTAGGTGTTTTTATGGATCTCTCACAGTCTCTGTATGAGAGACTCGAACGATAAAATTGTTAATTCAGAGATTCGAGTCTCTCACAGAGAGACTGAATGAATAAAACTGAAAAATCGAGAGACCCGAGTCTCTCGTAGAAAGACTGGGATCTCTGAAATATGTTGAACTTTAAAATTTTTGAAAATTTTAACCATGTCTATCGAGACACCACTTATTGAGAGATTCGAGTCCCTCGTTCAGCGATTCGAGTCTCTCATTCAGAGACGCTAAACAGTTTTTTTGACAGTCTCTGAACTGAAACTGAACATTTTTATCTAGGGTCCATCTATTTGTGCCTGAAATTCAATCGTTTAACTTCACTTTTAGTTTCTTCCCAACAATTTTCAACGTGTCTATGTATCACTTGCACCTACTTATACTCGAGTTTGGTGCTTATTTTACTTACAATTAGATAGACATTTTGCACCTGAACCTTCCCCAAGCGTCTATAGAGGCGTCGCGACGGTATCGTTTGACTTTCGTCATGTCGGCGTCGCCTCGTCTAAAATGCAAATCAAGCGACTGTAAATAAATATGTACCCCACGTAGGTACGTATGCATGCACGTGCTTTAACACTATATTTCGTGGCAAATTATACGAATCCGCCGCTTTTATTTCAAACTATACGTAGAAATGCTACGAGTGAGTGCAGTGTCCCTTGCACTCTACACAGCACTGCCTTATGCATGTCTATCTGTTTGTGCATGTATGTATGTGGGTTTGTGTGTGTGGTTAATACTTAACGGCACAGAATTTGCGTCTAGGGATAAATAATTGCCGGCCTCAGTCAGCGGCGCTGCAGGTAGGACGTCGTGACGCCAGCCCGGTCGGCGCCAGCCTCAGCTGACGGGTCGATCGGGCCGCATTGTGCCTGGTATATAGCATGGATAGGACGACGGCAACTTTTACGTAGTAAAATGGAGAATATACACACACACATATATATACACACACACATACAATTTTCAAACACAGACACACAAATAAGTAAATGAAGGGACGTCATCCGACGCCGCGTTATTTTGCATTCGATAAGAATAAGAAGGACGAGTGAAGCGAAACGGGGGGAGCCGTGGAGCAAAGGACGTCTGAAAAATGATTACGATGATGAACTAAAAATTTGCTTTCTCGTTGGCTTACTCAAGCTCCTCAGAGTCTATGATAAACGACCGGGAAAGAGGTCGAAGATATTTGTCTAAAAAATCAATTTGAATATCAATGTCTTTTTAATAAGAAGACTACCGCATCACGGAATGTATAGCGTTAAGACGCTGCGGAGAAATTGGGAAAGGCTTTCGAAATCCGCGAAAATAACCAACAGCCTAACGGATTTATACATATAGCATAAAGTTACAACGTTAGAAAAGTATTCTTTGAAGAAAATAAAAGAATCTTTTGAAATTATTTAATAAATCAGTTATAAAAACATATGTAATAACACTCGGTTGGCGATGACCAGACTAGGGTCTTGTAAAAAAACAAGCGATTCAAAGAATATTTGTCAGTTATTTCTCTTCCATTCATAACGGTTTGACAATTTCCTCTCTTAATATTTATTGTTTTCTGCAATCACCATTAAAATGTGTAATTAAAAGATCCAATTTTGTCATAGACCAACTTATCGTTTCAAAGTAGAATTGGACGGTCGGCGGGTTTAAATGTGTATATTAGGGTGAATATTTGGTTGCATATATTCTAATGAAATGTAAGTGCTTTGTACCACCACCATCCTGCCTTGAATAGGTTTTAACAGGGGTACAACATCAATAAAAATACATAATACAGATAACCGACTTTACGCTATATGGTTTAGCATGTTAACAATTTCAGTTAATATTGATTATGTTTTTAACTTAAACGGATAGACGATTTAGCAAATTCAGGAAAATTGGTTTAGGAAATGCGTAGATAATTAAAAATAAATCTCTGATCGACATTATTACCGAATTCGTTTGAACTATTTCGATTTCACTGTATGTACAAACAGGAATCGATATAGTACTTAGTTAGTGAGGAAATCGAAAGTGAAATTCAGAACTCTCAAATTTGTTGTGCCTAATTATAAATTTTAGACGTGAAGAAATACATTAAAACTGCATAAATAGAAACAAAAATGCATTAAGTAATTATACCTTTCATTCTAATGACTACAAAAGAAGTAAACTACAAAGTACGTATTACTCACCAAAAACGTTTCAATTCACTGAGATTCGATCTTCTGGACAGTTACAACGCACACTCTGCAAAAAATTGAAAACTTTAACTTTGAGTCAGAGTGCAGTTAATAAAAAGCGTCTAATACAGCCAATCGAAAGCAAGAATACGAATTAAACTTTTCTTAAGCAAACTTTCTTGATCTAATCAACTAGCGAAATTGGATAGAAATAAACTCATGGAATTAAGGATCTTTTACCAAATCAAAATTCGTGGACTAAATAGAGCGAATTTCGTATTAGAACAGGGAAAAAAGGACGAGGAGAAAAAGTCGGCATTCAATTCGTTGTAATGTTTAACTAAAAATTTTATCGGCTCTAACGAGATCTCACAACTCTTTAGATAGATATTCTCAAATTGTCGCAAATTCCATCATATTTTATTCCACTGTTTTATTAGGTCAAGTGAACTGTTGAACTTTTAAAAGGTCATACCAAAAAGTAGGTTCACCCTACGAAAAACATATAAATCACACTTCCCCCACTCTTTCATCCCTTGCGTACCAGTGTTTTTGCATTTGGTAAAGGTCTAAATGATGGCCCCTGGAAAGAGGAGGTCTCCCCCACCACTGTACCATAAAACGTTCGTGGCGGTCTCATCCCCATAAAAAGTTATGGGGGTTCAAAGTTAATAAATATGCCAATTTTTATACATTTCTAGACATGTAAATATTTATGTAGTCATTCTTAAAAAATATTCAAAGGTAAAACTAATGAAAAATACATAAAAATATTGAGAAAGTTATATAAAACATTATTTAAGTATCTTTATCAATAGGGTAGGTTAGGTTAGGTTAGGTTATTGGGTTTTGTTCAAGTGACCACCCTCTACTTTTCATGGGGGTGAGACCGCCACGAACTTTTTTATGGTACAGTGGAGGGGGAGACCTCCTCTTTCGATCCAACCCACCCCCTTTGGGGGTGAGGGCCATCATCTAGACCTTTACCTTGCATTTTATTTTTATTGAGTTTGGCACCTAATGTTATGAAAATGTCCCTTTTTTATTACAATTCAGAAAATCTTTGACTTATAGAATCCACACTATGATGAAACAATATCTACTGTTGTCCTTAGAGGAATGTTTGTCTTGAAACCGTACGCTTCTTATTTTTACCATTGAAATAATTAAATTGGTATAATTTCAATAGTTATTAACTCAAGAATCACCTCGTATATGATCATATAGGGAAGAAGGGACTCGGTAGACGGCAAATCAATTGCGGACGTTCTAGAGTGGTATGTCGACCTTACACGCAAGCCTATAAAGCACAACTTTTGCGTCGCATGGGAGGAATTAGAGACCGCAAAGCCGTAAGGAAGGTCAAATTTACGACCGCGGCTTTCGACCATAGCTGAAGTTAACAGAAACTTGATGAAAATCGGCGCACTCGAACTATATACAAATACTGACATTTCTTGTGTTTCATCCTAACCGCAGTCATTATCCTTCGTTTGTAGTACTGATATAGGAATAATTTCATGGATCTCATTAGTATCGACTTTCCTAAAAAAAACTTTAATGAACCAACATAATAATTAAACTTTACATATCCACAAATATTTATTCACATTCATCGTATAGTAAAATATTTAATAAAGTTGATCCGACATTGCTAGAGTTCCTACAAGTAAACAAATGCATTTATAGCCTTCTTTGATAAATAATTTTAATACAATTCAGTTACGTAGAATTTAGTCTTAAAAGCTAAACCAGTTTCTTTCAGCACAAAAATTTTTGTGAATATACTGACATTATGGTATATTGATTGTGTATAAGGAAGACAACAAGAAGTAAACGAGATAAGTTGGTAGACACCTTCTCAGGCATGAGGGGCTGCTCAGAGACATATTCGAAGCAAAAAAAGGAATTAAGAGTAGTAGAGATAGACCTAGATTAGATTACTGTTCACAAATAGTTAAGGATGTCGAATGTTCTAGTTTTAGGGAAATGCGAAGATTAGCTCTGGATAGGATAACAGTGGAAGTGCGTGTCCAACTAGTCTTGGGACTGACAGCCTTATGAAGATAAGGATGATGATTGGTAGTGTATTAATCTCGTCTTGTTGTATTGAAATCTCGAAGTATCCATTCAACAGGATCACATTTTTAGGAAAAAACAAATTCGTGGTTGAGAATTACACATACTGAAAACAATCACTTCCCTTAAAAGTCAGGAGTCAGGAAACAAACAAATGGCAAGTATATAAAAACTGCGATGATCTCTTATGATTTACCATTACTTACTTTATTCCCAATCCTAATCACAAATAAATTATAGTGCTGTCGTGTAACTGACAATTGGGTATAAGATAAATTAGATATTTTGACAGATAAGTGAAAATAAGACGTGGGAACCATTTTATATAATTGTTTTTTCCTTGTTCATGAATTTTCGTCGAGTAAATGCAGATGATATCATACTTATTTTTATTTGCATGAGAACAATTCTATTATACTATAATAGGTAATTTAGTCTAACAATAATTTTATTTTTAGATTAGATGTTTTGATTTTAATTTAATTTAGATACCGTAGGTGAAATATTTAATGCTTTTATTCACTCGTGAATTAATTAGTTAGAGTGAGCTGTGGAGTAGCATCTTCAATTTGAAAACCGTCAAGCCGAAGATTTGTTTTGGAGTCACCACTTTTCTCCGTTGACTGTCATGACTTGTATGTTTGTCTTGTTAATGTTTAGTTCAAGTAGTTTTGCGAACAGACAACATGCCATAATGCATGAGTTGCTAAGCACCTTTAAATGCCAAATTTCGTGCTCCACTCACAGAGCTTTCTCTTTGCTGCCGACGAAACTTTGTCATAAGCATGCGACAACATGAAAGTCTATTTACTTTGAAAGCAGCTTCCTGCATGAAACGAAATTTCAAAGTTAAAAATATTTTGACTAGAAATGCACTCGATAGTTATACCTGGTAAAACCACTATAGTATTCTGCAGGGCATTCCATTAAGTTGGTCTTTTCTTTTTTCTCTGGTACAATTACCCGACATTGTCGAATACCCGGTTTCGTTATCCTGTATCCTAAAAAAAGTGACGAATCCATCGGGTACCAGATTCAAACCGGATACCCTACCTAGCCTAACAAGGTAAAGGATTTAGAGCATACCATTCGTCTCCTATTAAATAACCAATAGTGAAATGGTATTACCCTTACACTCAGACCGTTTAGGTGAATAAATCATAGATATGGGAGTATAAAGTGTCATTATAGAGGACGACGGGAGTCAAGCCTTCCAAGAGAGAATAAAAGGTGCCCGTACAGATGTACGCAGAGTTTACAGGTTGCGTCTCCCAGGTCAGCAAAGCCCTGAGTTACACCACAATCGATGTACTACGCAAGCGCAGTATGCGTAGCCAATAGAATCTAGGCACCTCACTGCTTTGACGCTTGACAGTCTCCTCCCACTACTTTATGTTCCATCCCTATGTTCCTACGTCGTCAGTGGCGATAAAGTTTTCTTTTCGCTTTCGTGGGCAAATACAGAACCTTAATATCTGAAATTCTAATTAAGAATTATAAACTGGTTGCAAATAGCTGACTAATCCTTTGGCAACATGACGTGATGGTACATTAAAGTACACAATTCACTGCTTTACTTTAGAATCTTTTTGATCGAAGCAATACCTTAGGCCCTAATGTTGAACCTTACAATACGTTGAACATCAAAATTGGTAAAACCCATCCGCTTCTGTAGAGTGAAAATTGTACTTTTCTTCACTTACCCCATTTGATGAGGAGCCTTGTCTTCTAGACATATCGGTATCGTTAAGACCATTACTGTATCGAATATTTCTGATTGTATTATTAGTGAACAGCTGGTTTATACAGTATTATGTGTAAAAGCTATCCAGTAAACAAATGCGTCCAGATTTGCTATTAAAGTGGTTTGTGCAGTTAATTTCCAAAGTGGATCGATAGTGATCAGCCCCTCCCTCCCGATTCGATGCATTAACATTCACTGCAATTACATCGGATGAAGGAGTAAAGCTCCTGTTATATATTTAAATGGAGTTTCTGCTGTGTATGGTAACTGTTAAACACAATTTATTATTAACGTAGGTATACTGATAAAATTCCCATCCCTCCGATCCGCTACGGTTCCATTTTCGTCGCTAATCACGGATTTACTTTGAATTTTCATCTTCTCTCTTGTTTGACGTTCGCATTAAGTTCCCAAAGAGGCAAGAGACAACAAAGATTAGCAATCACTCACGTGTTCGCATGCTCGATTATAATACTTAACTATACTTCACCATTGTACATCATAGACATGCTGGTTCTAGCGTGGATGCCTGCTCGCGGAGACACCCTTTGAGAATTAATAGCATAAGAGCTAGTTATTATCTTCCCTTGACATTGTATTTGTTTTCAGTGCACAAGAAAGATTGCAATTAATATTAAACTACAATACACTGTGACCCACCTAAACTACTTACAGAGGCTTTGGAAAGCTCGATGTACCACTTATTACATTCCGACAGAAGCAGAACGAGAACGCAAAGCTCTGCCACAGAAAGATACAACCTCATTACTTATGGAAAAAAAAACATTGAAATAAAATAATTTAGTGTGATAGTATTAAGCACGTGAAATTTTCCATTACAATTTTTTTCTCATGCATTACAAAGTACCGCACAATCCTTAACAATAAAACGCACAGCGTCCTTCCTGCAGGAGAGAGAACTTTAAAAGCTATGGTTCTTTATGCTTTTGGGTCCTTCTGATAAGACCGAGAGTCCTAAAGAAATTAGCAAATGAGCTAATCTTCACATTTCCCTAAAACTAGAATAACCCACATCATTAACTACTTGTGAACAGTAATCTAATCTAGACCTACCTCTACCCCTCCTAATTTCCGTTTCTGCCTCTAATATGTCTCTGACTAGACCTTCTTGCCTGAGAAGGTGTTGTACTAACCTATCCCGCTTATTTCTTATTGACTTCCATAGAGTCCTCTGTTCTGCTCTTCTTTCTAATACCTCATTATTTGTAACCACGGTATCGTCATCATTCGCCTATAATACCACATTTTGAACGCTTCTAATATTTTCTTTTCCGCCGCGCCCACTGTTCATGTTCCGCATCCGCACAGCGTCGCGCTCCAAACATACACCTTTAACAACCTTTTTTGAATTTCTAAATTAACCGTTCGCGAACATAGAAGTGACTTTTTTTATTAATGGCGACACGACCCTGCGCTATCCTCTGCTTTATATCACAACTACTCCTTCCGTCCTGACTTATCTGACTTCCTAGATATCTAAAATCAGCCACTTCTTATAATTTTTCGTATCCTACCTTTATATTCGCTCTTTTCCTACTTTTTCTTTACGTACCAGTATTTTTGTTTTACTTTTATTTATTTTCATACAGTACTGTTTTGTTAGTACCGCTGAAATTTTGTATCATAAAAATTGAAAGAGAAATCGACAACCTGCTTCCTATTTAATTTGTTTTCAACCGTTGTCTTCATCAAAGCATAGCGTTCTCTCCCTCGCGAAGCGCTAGTCGAACATTTCTTTGTTCGTCGGATTCACATGCAAAATCTAAAATAAAATTTGCATACTTAATTACGCAGCGTCTATTGTGTGAACGTGGTCCTTTTTTATTGTGCACTTGATGTGCTCATTGTGTTCTTGAATAGGTACGGCGGAAATTCAATTTGGAACCGCTTTGTTTCAAACAACTACGTATGTCAAAATCGTCACCTCCAATACAAAAGAAAAACCGCTTGTTCGGTTTAATAAAATACTCAAATTACAATACCTAACTCCAGATGCACTTTTTTTAATTACCTACGAAAGTTAGTGACCGAAACAGCTTAACATTGAATATATTAATTGAATGAACAAATCGTATTATTTAAATCGTTTTATCTAAATTTATTCCACACTGTCACTTTAAATTTCACAAAAATTATATTTATTGGAATATTTTCTGTAGAGCTTTATCCTTTTTGATTCCATCTGTATGAGTCACTATGTTCCGTCGCTATTCGCCGAAACGTTTGTTTTTTGTTATACTTATAGTTTTTAGTTATATACACATTTAATAATATCTTATTCGATTGATTTTGGTTTTAACTGTACATTCTTTGCATCCTAATTTACATTATCGTGCATATTACATTTGAATCTTCTCTTGGAATTCATAATACAATAGTAACCTATTCAATGTTTACCTGACTCATCGTTAAAATCATATTAGGGCCGTATTTTCCTCTCATAACCTTTTCAATTGTATCTATCACATTTACCTGAAATGTAGTCATTTGCTGTAAAGTTTTTCATACTAGTTTCTAATTCTATCTCTATCCATCTTAAATTGTTCTTCTCTTTCTTGTTTATTTAAATACATGTCCAAAATTTTCTAACAAGAGTTCATCAATATACATCAGTGAGCACGGTTCTCAATAATACGCATTTAGTTATTTAAGTTACAATAGTTGTACATATTTTTAATTGTGAATAGTCTCGATCCTTTAATAATAAAACTAGTAAAAAAAAAGGTGTAAATTTTATTAAAGGAAAAATCATCAACTAGCTGTACAATATTAAGTTGGCGTACAGCAGAAGCTGGTATAAGTTAAACACCGACTATCCTGCTTCAACACACTACCTTTTTTTTAATATAGTTACAATTTGTAGTTCTTATTCCCGGTATCCTTAATTTTTTCTTCTACAACTGAATTTATTAACTATATCACACACTATAAATAATAATAATATAGTAATTACAACCACAATGCAAATTATTATGTAGTATCTTTTACGGGGCCCAAGAATTTCAATTTCACCGCTTACGGAATGCAACTCGATGTCGTCTAGTATCTCACCATCCCTAGAGAGATAAATAAGGGAAGTTGTTGAGCAGTAGAAATTATTGCGTTTGAGAAGGCAATATGAAGGTCTCCGCATATACCACTAAAGTGATGACGTTAAATTAATATTAGTTGAAACGTACACATACACTATGTTTTAACTAAGTTATGTTCAATTACGTTTTTAACTAATCTTTAATATCCTAACTGTTAAAATCAAAATAATGGGTTTATTCCAGGATGACGGTCAAAAATTTTTTGCGTAACGTTACACTTTGTTTAACCATTATCTAACTAAAATTAATAGAAATGTATAAAAATTTTGTAGTACTATATTTTTAAATAAACCAAAACGTTATGCAAATAACTTTAGTATTTAATTTTTGACGACAACCCTGGTAAAAAATCCATTGGTGTTTTTAGCGAAAAAATTTAACTGCTAATTAATTAAATATAGATACAAAATTGAATAATTATCTGCAGGTGAGAAATCATCTATCAGCGTTCGACGAATGACTACAGGCAGCGTGTGAACGTCATCTCTACGGAATTGTCGGAACTACTACTACTTACGTCGAATGCGATCACATAAAATAATTCATTTGTTGTCATGGTGAAAATCAATTTATGATTATTTCCTATATTCGAATCGAATAAAAATTAAACAATAAGACAAGCTGGTTTATGGTATAAATAGTAATTTTTGAAGAATGTTAAAGATCTCAATTAGCAAGACAGACATTATACTTGATGCGGTACTTTAGATTTGTTTCTCTTACTGTACCCTATCTTGCACGCATTGAAGCGCAGCTACTAAGTATTGCGAAGCTTTGTATATAATTCAGGTTAAAATGGTCTTATCAAGAGAAGCAATTTCCCTGAGATTATCACACAAAACCATGTATTACACATGAATTTTTATTTTCTAAAAAAGCTCGTTGTTTGGACCCTATAGTCGGAGCGCACGGTTCCCGATGGTTATATCAAAATTCATGTAGATTCCTTATGTCAACATAAAAACAAAGTTGAATAGAGCTTCTCCTTATTTTTATTGTGAAAGCGTAGCAGTTTTTACAAAAAAAAAGACGCTTTACCTTTACCATGTAGAACCAATAAAAAGGCGCAACTAGACAAAAGCAAAAGAGTAGGATTGCGAAAAACAAAAGGACGATTGCAATATAGCAAGAAATCGGGGAAATGTACGTTTCTTGATCCATAAAGGCAAGATGTCACACAATCGATTGAGCAAAGAAACACGCTAGTCCAATATTACACGAGAGCACAGTGACTGAACCAGCTAAGTACACAAACATTGCAATTTAATCCACGTAGTATTGAACCACCTGAGAAAAGCGACCATAACCGATATTCCTCATATTTCATAACGTACTTTATTAAACTAGAACTGCTCTGTCCTTGTGTATATTTCTAAGATTACTTCTTTATTATTTCATTCTCCTAGGAGGCTTCTGATCTATGAATTTTCCTAGGAAACCCTACTTGTTATTGCTGTCATCCATTTCAACCTACACATAATAGACCTATGCACATGCACAATATGACATTTCCATAAATTTCTAATCGATGCCATAGTTCAGGTGTCTGAGGCCGTTTTAAACACACCGATTGCATCGGTGTCAATGTACTGGTGCAGTTATCGGTACAGCAGCAAAAATATCGTTCATTATCACCCATATACAGTTCGATACCCTTAAGGAAAGGACCTTGTTGAACATTATTATATGCTACAACAAGCGCTGGTGCTTTCACTTATGTATATTGGCATATTAAATTAGCATTCTCCAGGGGATGTTAGCTTTAACGAGTGATTTCAATTAAAATTGTTATTATTCAATAACTTTATCTAGTAAAAGTCGATTGTAATATTCATATTTACTAGTTATGTTTTGTCAAAATCGAATAACACAAAGACATATTACTAATCATGCACAGGATAAAAGTCAAAAGTCATACATCAATACGATCCAGGGTTTAAGAGTGACGGATTTTTTAATTTTAGGAATTAATATATGTTTCTTAAATATTGTCTCCTTTTTGGTGGACAATAATAGTCATGTTATTTTATCATTAAACACGTGATTTTTGTCACATGTCTGCCGAAAGTTTATCCCTCCATAGAAGAGACACGAATGTTCGAACATCCGGAATGTATGTAACGAAATAGTATATTGCGTATCAAGGAAAGGAAGTGGGCTGTCCGAAATTGTCTAGTTTCGGCCCGTTGTGCGTTTTCGTCTCTCTTTAAATGTAGTTATTTTGACTTCGTATAGAGAGACAAATGTTCCAACTTTCGGCAGAGGCCCGAGCAAAAATAAAAATAATTATAACATCACCGGATCGCCTTCAAATATCTGGAATGACCCACATTACCACCGAAATAGTTCCTACCAATTAGACGAAAATTTAAATTCTAAAATTATAGTCAAAAAGTACCCTTTGAAACCCTAAAACAGCTCTAAACTAGCAGCACATTAAAAAAGATCCAAAAGAGCCCTCAAACAGCGCCTCGCCAAAAAACATACTATTATAGCACCAAAACAGCATCATCCCTTTAGTGCTGTTTCGGTGCTTTTTTAGTATCAATGCGTCGATCTTTCGGTGGTATTTCAGTAGCTTTCTGGAAAGCAATCGGTGCTGTATCCGCGTGTTCTTTTCGTACCAAATGCGGTACTGTTTCAGTACTCCATTCGTACACAATCGGCGGTTTAGTCCTGCGAACGGACCTATTCCAGTAATATTTTAGAGAAATTTATAGAGCTAATTTGGCCGTAATTCGATAGAGTAAAATTGAAAAGAATAATATTTACCCGGGGATATAACGAAAAACAGGATACGCACCTCAGAGTAGTCTACATCCGACACGCGGTGTAGAACCTACTATTTATACTCATATTACCCTGGATCGCTCTCAGTAGAACTTTAATGTTGTAGAGTTGGTACCCCATCTAAAATTTATCATACGTGTATTATATTAGAGTCCATATCGATCGTTCTTAGGAAAGTTCGTAAAACTTGAACATTAGAAGCAAGCTGCTAATAGACTTAGTACGTAATCATCCATTAATACTTCCAAAGATGCCCCATAAATGTGAAATGTATTTCCCATTTTTTCTTTCAATTAATTGTAAATCAATTCAAGTTTTGTATAACTTATGTAATTTATATCTTATAACTGTTCCAGATTCCTCTATAGGAGAAACCCTTACACAGTGCTGCCGAAAGTATCTCAACTTTCTAAAATTATTTAATCCTATTGTTATTGCATATAAAATCGCTTCACTATCGCCAAAATTTGACTCCTTCACCTAGTTCCTACCGGAGAAGTTGTAATAAAAGCAGGTGTTACTACTAAAATTACGAAAAATCTGGCAATTTCAAAGAGGAATGACTATTCCTTGTTCCGCCAAACTATCAGCATTTTGCAGAGCTCGCGAAAGTAGCAAAGTTTCAGTAGTTGTGCAAGTCGTTTAACTTACAAGGATACTAACACGACCATACTGCTGCCTCACATTTCTGTGAGACTAG
This sequence comes from Agrilus planipennis, assembly GCF_000699045.2. Classification (NCBI taxonomy): domain Eukaryota; kingdom Metazoa; phylum Arthropoda; class Insecta; order Coleoptera; family Buprestidae; genus Agrilus; species Agrilus planipennis. The sequence continues at coordinate 370,912 of NW_020438867.1, read as the reverse complement.
TAGTATTTAAGTAATCTCCTGCGACAAAATGCTCTATTTAAGAGCATAATGCAGTGCCGATTATGTTTACATGCTACATATACTTAGTGTATTACAACCGAAAACAAAAATTAAAAACGTGTTAAAATTGATTGTTTTGGCCCATACTGTGAAGGTTTTTTACAAATAAACAATCATTTAGTAAACAATAGCAAAACGAGAAATGTTGTCACTATTATTTTCCGTTTTTAATTAAAAATACGAGGTCTATTCAAAAAGTAACGCAAATTTTGAATTTTCGCGTATTACGAATGTTCGATTTTTTGTGGCGTTATGTTGGTACTCATGTCTTTCACTTATACCGACAAGTTCAGTCATGTTGAATGTGCAGTTAATTTTTGACAGCTGCTTTGCTTGCACGTGAAGTGTTTTGACTCGTCTTTAATTTTGCAGACCATAACATTGATGAAGTGAAGAAGATAGTATTGACCGATCATCAAACCACCGTTAGAGAAGTTTCTGAGGACCCAAACATATCGATTGGCTCTTACTATTCGATTTTTACCAATGATTTAGACATGAGACGGGTCTCCGCGAAATTCGTACCAAAATTGCTCAATTTCGATCAAAAACAGCATCGCATTAACATTGCTAAGGAGCAGTTGGGATCTGTCCGCGACGACCCAAATTTCTCCAGATGATCATACCTGGTGACAAATCATGGGTTTATGGTTATGACGTGGAAACCAAAGCTCACTCATCACAATGAAAGCCGTCGTACGAGCCAAGACCGAAAAAAGCGCGCAAAGTTAGGTTATGTACAATTTGCGCGAAGCAATCCGCCAGAAACGCCTGGATTGGTGGAAAAACAAAAATTGGCTTTTGGGCCATGATCACGCCCCTGCGCACAAATCGTTGCTTGTGAGCGAATTTTTGGCCAAAAGCAACACATTAATAATACCGCAGCCACCGTATTCCCCAGATCTGCCCCCCTGTGACTTTTTCTTACTCCCGAAACTGAAGAGGCCCATAAAAGGTTGACGCTACGTTACGATTGATGAGATAAAGACGGCATCGAAAGAGGAGCTCAACAAGATCACAAAAAATTATTTTTTGAAGTGTTTAGAGGATTGGAAAAATTGATTGGCACATGTGTATAATATCTGGTGGAAATTACTTTGAAAGGGACAAAGTAGATATTCATGAATAGATAAATAATTTTTGAAGAAACACAAAATTCACGATACTTTTTGAACACACCTCGTAGTCAACCATTTGACTTGTTGAGCGTGTTAATTATTTATTGTCCTTAAATCATTGTTTTAATTATTTTAAACAAATTGCATTTATCTATTAATATAAACATTTTAACTAACTATTTGTGAGTTAAAATTCGCTCTCAACATAATATTCAATTAATTATATTCCAAATGGAATATAAAAATCGCTTGTAATATACGAGGGTGGATTGATAAGTTTCCGGCCTGACCAAGAAAAACAAGGTTTTTAAAAATTTTTTTTTTTTATTTCTCAACATAATCTCCTCCAAGGCTGATACATTTCTCATAGCGGTGTTCCAGTCTATTAATGCCATCTCTATAGACTGATTCGTCAAGCTCCTCAAAATAACCATTTACAGCTTCGATTACTTCTTCATTGTCCGCAAATCTCTTACCGCCAAGCCATTTTTTGAGATTAGGGAACAGAAAATAGTCACTCGGGGCTAGGTCTGGAGAGTAAGGAGGGTGCGGCATCAATTCAAACTTTAGATCGTTGATTTTAGCCGTCGCAACGATTGACGTGTGCGCTGGTGCGTTATCGTGATGAAACAAGATTTTTTTCTTCGCCAGATGAGGTCGTTTAATTTTCACCTCGTGGCTCAAACGTTGCAATAAGTCTGCGTAGTATTGACCAGTGATAGTATTACCCTTTGCAAGGTAATCAATGTATATAATACCTCTTGCATCCCAAAAAACAGTAGCCATAACCTTGTTCGCCGAAAAAATTGTTTTTGCCTTCTTTGGAGTTGGTTCCCCTGGTCCAATCCACTGTTTAGACTGTTCTTTGGTTTCAGGAGTGTAGTGGTGGACCCACGTTTCGTCAACGGTTACGAATCGACGCAAAAATTCGCTTGGATTACGCTTATACAATGACAAATTTGCGGTAGAAATGTTTTTTCGAATCAATTTTTGGTCGACTGTTAGCAAACGCGGCACCCATCTTGCACAGAGCTTTTCCATATGCAAATGTTGGTGCAAAATATGTTGCACACGTTCATATGACATCTTACAGGTCTCAGCTATCTCACGCACTTTCAATCTGCGGTCTCCCAGCACTATTTGATGAATTTTTTCGATCATATCTGGAGTTGTGACCTCAACGGGGCGTCCTGAGCGAGGCCCATCAGAGGTGCTCACACGACCCTTTTTAAACTCGGAAACCCACTGCTTAACGGTTGAATATGACGGGGAGGATGTCCCCAGTGTTGAGTCCATCTCTTTTTTAATTTCCTTCGGCGTTAACCCCTTCAAATAAAAGTATTTGATGACAGCACGATTTTCCTGCTTTTCCATTTTTACGAAAACCACAGAGGCGTCTTGTTCAGCGTGCTGTCAAACCTACACTAGCAAGGAGATCGGGCTGAAACTATAGCTACAAGCTATCCAAGGATGGTACTATAGAATGTCACCTCAAGGTAGGCCTAGTGGCGTCATCTCTTGGTTAGGCCGGAAACTTATCAATCCACCCTCGTATGTCATAAGCTACAACTGCGATAACTCATTGTTATGCACTCAATGGCGAGTTTAAAAATTTCTTGAAAAGCCTTATGTATAAAGGTACTCTACAAAAGCAAACCGTACTTTGAAAATAACACTCATTGATGTTTGTATAATTTATTATTCACATCCCTTTTGAATTATTTAAATTATTAATTTCCTATTTTTGTGTTACGTTACGACGGATATTCCTTTTCGAATGATTACGATCAAAAATACTCAGCTCCGATACAATTTCTTTAAGTTCGTCGGGAGCGACGAACTTCTTCATAAAAGACTTATTCCCATGTCCAGGACTTTTGTACATTTTATCTTTTTCATGTCCATTTAAACTGTACTGAAAATTTCCTTTCAGGCTACTTGTAGAACCACTTGTGGCAAGTTTTGAATAGAGCGTTCCAGAAAATATCATCTTCAAAAGTTGTGTATTTTAATTATTATTGAAGGAAATGTGGCATATTTAGTAAATACAATATTTTCAGCAAATTAACTAATAAAGGAAGTTTGTTTCGACGTAAACGATTTAATCAAAAAATCAAGAATGTTATTGCAGGTTTCATAAACTTCTCACACTGATTGAAGATAAAAAGTACGTAATGTAAAGTTTTTGTGGCAATGTTATATTTTATTTACCTTCGCTTGGGACGCTGCAGTTATAACTTTTGTATCACTCTCTCTCTTTAGAAAACTTCTAGAAGTTTTAGTGTTAAGATTAATTGTGTTCGAAACTCTTCTTAAACAATTTCCAGATAATGTTGGATTCTCGTTGCTTCCTTTCGCATTTAGAGATTTCTTCTTGTCTTTTGTATTCAAACCAACAGGTTGTGCGTACCGATGTATCGAAGAAGTCTTTAAATTTAATTCATTACCACGTCTCTTCTGTTGAATATTCTAATCGAATAGGATGACTTTTTCAATAACGTTGATAATGCAGTAGTTTAAATTTGAATACATAATTACTACAATAAAACTATTTTCGAGATATAAACCTACCATTTCTTTTGAGTTTCGGAATGAAAATCCATCTGCATTACTTCTTCCTTAAAATAGTACATATGTATTCATTACCTGGTTTTAAATACTAACGTGACGTGTATTTTACCTCTAGTTCTTGCTATATCAGTTTTCTTCTTTGTATCGACAGCTTCTGTTAGCACCTTGAGATTGGTTGAACCCTCTGCATGATTGATATCTCTCTTTCTACCCTCTCCGAAAGCTGAATATTTATTTACGAATTTATCGCTACTACTATTGCTGGTACTTGGCAAATTAACGTCATAAAAATCCCCGTGGATATTATTAACAGTAGGAACTCCTCTAGAAAATTGGTTGTTGATCCCTGTGCTTCTTATTGTGAAAGGCATCCGAAACTTGCGTGAACCCTGACCAAATGATTCAAAAATACTTTTCTCCGAACGTTTTTCGGTCCCATCCAAGTTGTTTCCAGAAAGGAATTCTGTTGGCGTCATTGCAGTAGCAGATCCAGTGTCCTTTAAAGGGTTTAACTTCAGTATTTGGCAAACGAAAACATTTCCATCTTTTTCTGTGATCGTCTTTTGTGTTTTGCTTCCGTTTTCTATTTTTGGCAATAACGTACAGTCAGGCTTTGCGTCCTGTAAGAAGGGATCCACTGCACAAGGCACAGTAGGCAATACAGACTCTATGGACACGGATTGTTGCTTCTTGCAAGTTTTTTTAATTGGAATTGGTTGTAAATCTGTAGGAGGTGTTTTATAATATTTACAATAATCATTAATTTCGGCATCACAAGGTGCAGGTTCGGCGTGTTTTGAAGTAAGCTTGGGTGTGCTGGCACTTTTACGAAAACATTTGGAGGATATGCGTTTTTGGGGAGCTTTGCACTTACAACGGAATAAGCTGGAGTACCATTTATTATAGGAAAGCAGCGCTTGACGGAAGTCGGGTGCCAGTTCTGTTTCGCAAAGGATAAACTCGTTTTCAAACGGAATTTTTAATTGTACTTGCGTTTCGGCCTGTCGGTCATAGTTTTTACGTGATCGTTTTCTCCGCTTCGGTTTTTTTTCAATATTTTTATCCCAATCAGTTACATCATCATACGAACTCAATAACATTTGCAGTTTTATTAAATTATCGAGGTCTGTATGCAAACTTTCGTCTGTAAGTCTGTTCAGGAGAGATCTAAAGTCCGTAATTTCTGTATCAATTTTCTCGACTGCTTTATAAATGACTCCGTAGAACGGAGCAAGCTTTTCAGACGCAGGAATTACATTAATAATTCGGTATGTTGTATAAGCCATCCTATTGGGAGAAGGTGATTTGGGCTGATACATTTTGAGACGTAAATATGGATATTCGTAAGGTCTCAGAAATTCTTCGAAATACGCTTTTTTAACGACCGATTTAAAGTCTATGCAATTGATTTCATTTGTCATGCTTTTCTTGTGCAACTCTACGGAATGGTCTGTGCAATCTTTGCTGCGCATCTTAAATTTAAGTAGCAATTTTGAATCCCAAAATTTACTTCCTGATAAATCCCTGTTTACCACAAATAGCTTTCCTAATTCAGTGAAATCGTGCATGCAGTGTTCGATGTCGATATTTCTTTTTCCGATTACGGTTTTACAAGTCCCGTCATACGTCACTTTAAAAAATTTGCCGTGACTGTCAAACATTTTCAAGAACGTTCTACCAGGAAGTGGAAGTTTTTCATTATAAAAAGGTGATATATCAAGATTGCATTCTGATTTACAGGGACAAAGGGGACAAGGCTTCGTCAGTATATCTATACTTTTCTCCGACATATTGATATCAATTCCTTTGCCCAACGTAACAAAGACAACGCCTGTATCGTCGAATCGTATTCTAGATTTGTTAGGATATTCAACAGTCGTTTCGTATAGGTAGCTGTTGTAGAAAACTTTAGCGTAACAAGGATGTTCGTACTCATAATTAACCACTATGAAAAGCCAACCTTCTTGGTTCTCAGAAGAGTCGTGGGTTATGTTTGTCGCAGTTGTTTCGCGTCCCAATTCCTTTTTCTCTTCGGGTGGAAAATACATTACCAAATTTTCGTCGCATATGACACGTGCTTTTATGCGAGTGCCGTCAGGAAACTGAGTAACAAAGGTACCGTCGCTGTCCAGTATGGAATGTGTTCCATCTTCTCTTTCAAAAATGATTTGTTCGGCTTTAGAGTCTACCTCACTTCCTATAAGAAACGCATCTTTTTTTATTGGCTCCTTTAGTTTCGCTTTTATCCGAACACCGGTAGACGTCACAATTTGAAAATCAAGCAAGTCGTTAACGTCGTTCTGTTCCACATAAAACAGCGGTCCTTTAAATGCTTTGCTTTCTTTTCGAAGTTGCTTTCTTTGTCTTTGGAACAAAAATCTGTTTGGACCGTCTATTAGGTGCTTTCCTTTGCGGCATATTAATTTAAAGAGTCTGCGTTTTTCGCGTCGAGTTTTCTTGTCTTTTAGCCCTAGGGGTACGTAATCGAAACGTTTAACTTTACCGTACTTATCCTTAGAAATCGGTGGTCGTAGGTTGATTTTTTCATGTTTTTGGGAGTGTGGCATTTCGAAATATACTATAGATGAATCGGCACAAAGTATTTTATAGTTGCCATCGCGCCCTTTGATAATAACCATTCCATCAACAAAAATTCTAAACTCTTCATCTAGTATAATAGAGCAAGCGGGTCCTTTATCAACGTAAAACTGCTTTATTTGAATAGAAGCGTCTCCGAAGCCAGGAATAGTTACAATCATGAGTCCTGACTTCATCGATGACTGGAACTCAAATTTATGTTTTTTGGTATCATCGGTGGTATCCGTAAGAAAAGTCGGATACCATTTGGTGATTTTCACAACTTTTCGAGCTCTCGGGAATGTCGTTTTAATAAGCAGCTTCTTTGTTGATTCTCCAACTGGTATGGTAACAGACGACTTTATCCTCTTGATATACTCGTTTCTGTGCAACATACTGGATATAATTTTAAACTTTGGATATTTCAGTTGATTCTCTATTCCTAAAAATTTAAGTATTTTATTTCTCTGCGAAGGACGCAACATCGAATTTTTCACCGCATATTTTTTGCGCTTTTTCATTTTTTGATCAGAAGCAAACGTACTGTTGGACATAACACTTGAAATGGTTGGCTTAATATCTGGTGAAAAATCAGACAATTCGAACGGATTCAAATCGACAGTTTCTTCATTTTCTATTCCATTAATCTCGTTCTGGTTGCTTCCTATTGTCTCTTCAAGAAATTCTTCTTCATCATAATGCATTTCTTCTTCAACAGTCGACTTTTCGGATTCTAATTCATCAAGTTTATAAGGAAAGTTGCTTATAATGTTTTCGTTTAATCTTTGAAGATACTGAAGAAAACATCCGATTGGCGAAGGAGGGATGACGAGTTCTTCTTTTGTTACGAACGGTATAGTTAGGGGATTTAACGGAGCGTCCTGTTCTTGAGAGAAACAATAGACATTTTTTAGTGGTGGTTTGTAAGCCGACGAAAGATGCCCTTTCTTGGTTTTGTATTCGTAGGTACACTGTCTCTCGTAAAGCGTCGCCATTGAATTTGAAAGACTTCTGGTTTTAGAAAAGCAAATGATAGTATCATCTGATAAACTAAAATGAAAACGTAACGTATTGTCATTGTCGTTACACTGATTATTGGGTAAATGCATAATAAACAAATGATGCAATAATTTGATCCTTATGGTTATTGTCTTTTCGGCGCCTATCCAGGAGGTCTTGTCCACTATAACGGTAGTGCCATCTTTACTATACAAAGTCGACGAGGAACCTGTTAACTGAACCCTTGCTGAACCCAAATCATAACCATAAAAAGCGTATGGTTTATCTGATGACGCACATTGCGGAAGCAGTACTTTTGTAGGTGCAACTGGAGGCACCTCCGGTTCTATTACTATTTCTTCCTTTTTTTTGCCCTTCTCAGATTGTTTTCCCTTAACTGAAGCAACCTCTTCTTCCAACTTCACGTTGCAAATTAAATCTTCACGTCGGTCATCTTGATTATCTTCTTGCACGGTTAAATATTCTTTTTCTTCCTTTTCTAGCCATTCCTGAATATCATGAACTACAAAACGGCAAAAATCTCGAATGCATACCGGTGTCGGTAAGCTCTGATTGAATACTTCGGTTACTGTTCCGTATTTATTAGAACTTTGGTAAAAGTAAATCAATAAGGAGTCAGTTAAAGGGACGTACCTGTACTGGATGTATGGGTACTGAGTTTGGACGGAGAAGAGTTTTTGAAGTAGAACTGCCGCTTTCAATTTCTCAGAATACTTAATTCCATATAAATCGATGTACGGAATTTTTGGAACTTTGTCCAATTTACAATCTCTTTCTGAACTCAAACTGCTTTGCTCATTATGAATTCCGTTTGAAATTGCCTTCGAGGTTTCCTCTCCTTCTATCCGAACACCCTCTTGCTGAACTTGTTCAGTAATAGATTTTGTAGGAAATCTTTGATCATAAACTTTAGTAGCCTTTTGTTGTATTTCGAGGGTACTTCTTTTCCGAATGTGGGTACTAAACAACAATAAATGAATAACATCTATCAACTTAGAAAGTGGCAAGTTCAGTTGTTGACACCACCCTTGTAAATTGCATTCGTCCATAAGCTTCTTGATATCGTTAAGATTTGTAAACCTTTGTTTCAAAAGAAGTGCAGGAAGCAAAAACGATAAAATATTAATGTTAGCATTGAATAAATCAGCAGAAACGCTTTTCCTGTAAAAGTTTGCTGCTTTTTCGATACAATTATTTTCGTGAATTTTAAACGGCATCAAAATAATTTTATTGGTACACTCCCTATCGTAATTCCTAGATTTGACTGTTGTTACCAATTCTAAATTTTCATATGAACATTGGGGCATTTTTAGAACACCTATACGTTTGGTTACGACGTTAATTAATTTTGGTTTAGACAATTTTGCTAGAAACATTTTTAGAGATAAAGGCGCCTTTTCTTTATGTTTGTCTAAAAGTACAGATTCCCTTTGGACGTCTAACTGCCACGTTTGAAATTGAGACTCATGTCTATTATGGACCTCTTCAACTAAACAATGAAGCAATAATGGTATAGTGAAGCATTCGGGTGAAACTTTCCTCATCATATTCTTATAAGTCAGTAATTGCTCTACACTAATAGCCTGTATTTGTTCTGATAGTCGATCGAGCCTCATATTTTTTATATAGTTGATATATTGTCGGATAGTAGTAGGCACCGCCTTAAGGAAACTGCTCACTGCCTCAAATATATCGAAGCATTCGTTTACAAATTCGTTCATATCGGAAGTACTTGCAAAAACTTCCCTTTCGGGATCGTACTTCATATGAAAAGTGTTTTCCACATAATCTGCTTGTGCGTCGCTTTGAAACAGTTCATAAGCTTTGTCCCAAAAGCGCTTAAATAAGGAAAAACAATCGTTATGCACAGGGGTTTCTAAAACACTTTGGTTGCTAGTACGCTTAACAAAAGATTCAGGAGCCTCTAGCTCAAAGTTGGAGAAGTTATAAAATTCTCTGAATGAAATTGAAACACTCATTTTGTTTTTTAACGAGCGCGACTCCTTCAATTTATTGACTTCATCGGAACTGTCTTGTGTTAATTGTACTGTGTTCGCGATTTTAGAAATAGACGTAAAATTATCCGCCGATGTTTCTACTTTTGTATTACTCTCTTCTTTCCTTGTAAATGTATAGTACTGGGTGAGTTCCTGAGGAAGCAAAAAATAGTTCAACATGTCATCTTGACCGTTTGAAGTAATTTCCAATAAACAGATTACAGGGACGCCGTTAGTAAATAACTGCGAAAACAATTCAGGTTCCAGAAATCCTATCAATGTTATAATCAAATGCTTGTACGGTACGTCTATAGTGTCCAAGCAAAGTTTTAAAGCATTCGGACTAGCGTTCAATAGGTTTTCTGTTGCGCAAGGTTCTTTGACTGTACTCTTTTTATTACTTTGTTTAGCAGCTTTTTCTTTTCCTTTTTTCGTTTCTTTAGAAGATGTGGAAATAGATGTTTCCTGTAGTCTTTCAGCTTCAGAAATTTTAGCTTTAAGAATTACGTTCTTCTCTAACCAAACGTCTTCTTCAATTATTTTCATTATTTGGAGCTTTATAAATAACGACATGCCAATGGGAGTAATAGATTTTTCCAGTTCACTTATACTATTGCCAGGTGTTTGTTTCGCAGCGTAATTGAACATTTGACTGATGTGGGAGTCGTCTGCGGAGGACGAAACGTTCTTTGCATTTAGAATGTATTCTAATAGCGAAGAGTATGTAACACATTTCACATTACTTTGAGGTGTAATCGAAGCACCGTAAGAAAATCTTACCAAATACTGTGTGTGTTTTGGAATTCTTTCTGCTACAAAAATTACATCACAACTTCTTCTCCTATCGACACAGTTTAAGTCTGTCGAAATTACAAAATTCTCCCAATTTTCAACCTTAGGAGCTGATTCCTTATTACGTTTGGACATAGGTAATAAGTAAATAGTTTTTAATTAATATAACCCAACAGAATAAATCTTTGCGTAGTAAAAAAGTTGACGCAAGTGACATTGGCGGTTGACAATTATTTTCTGCTTTTCTCAATTTGCACTGCTAAACATTTAATAAATAAAAACTAGCAGGTGACACAAAAATTACTTGAAATGGGTTAGGTAATGGTGACGTTAAAGAAAATAGATCGGCATATAAGTTCACATGTGTTGAAAATAGCTTACTTTTGGACCTTGACCTAGATACATGTGTATATATGATGTAATGCTTAGGTACAGCACCTGCTGATTGTGATTATTGGGGGATGATTAATACTGTACTGGCATGCACTTTTACATTCTGTCGATATCCCGTTTTTTTTTTGTTTGAGATGTTTGGTGTTTAGTTTAGAAATATGTACTAAGTAGTTGTTTTGGTTTCTTTCATAATTAGGTTAATTATAATTACATGCTTCTGTATTTAATAATTATTTCTCTGTTCCAGTTAATTATAGAAAGACTCTATCTCATGCAATGTACTTACACATCTTTGCAAGTACGTTAGGGCATGTATCGTCATCTCACGGTCAGGAACTTAAACAACTTTTATATTTTTCAGAGCATTTAGTTTTCAATATTATTATATTATATCGTAAAAATATGATAATAAAACAAAGTATATTGTTTTTGTATATTTTTGTAAGATATGTAAGTACAATTATTAAGGATTTTGGACTTCGGCATCTTGTTTTCCAAGTTGTGTTTGTGTTCCTAGACTTTCGCGTAATATTGAATGTTGAAATCCGTCTTTCTTGACATTGGGACTTAAAATTCGATTTTCGCTCAATTTTGTCTTAATCCCCATGTCAAAGTCAACTTCTTTATCAGTAATTTTTCCATACATACCTCCGACTTTCTTTACTAAATTATCACGCTGTTTATCAGTAGCGGGAGGTACAACGTGAAGTAAATCGTCAAGACTTTCAAAGTCTATAACACTTTCAGATCTTCTATTGAAATATCCTTCGTCAGTTGGAAGATGAACCTTCAAGCTACTTGTACGAACTCTGTTCTGACTTTTATGTCGACTATCGCTTGATGAACCTTTCAGTACAGTGCTGGATGAGATAAGTTGATTACTCGTCGGCTTATATTCAACGAAGGTCTGGTAAACAATTGGTTAGGTTAGGTTAGGTTAGGTTAGGTTAGGTTAGGATAGGCTAGGTTAGGTTAGGTTAGGTTACGTTAGGTTAGGTTAGGAAATTATGATCATGTAGTGATTCGTACTGCCATATATCACAACAGACAAATAAAGAGTACCTAACGTATGTCATGTAGCATATAAGGTTAGTGATGACTTACTTTTACCTTATTTAACTGCAATAGGTATTACCTTAGACATATGTGCGTCAATTTCATCCAAAATGGGATAGTTATCAATTTTTTCTTCCTCTTCTTCACCTGTCACTTCTTCACCCGCTAGTATCATTTGAAGAATACTAGGTGATTTACCTAACACTTTAGTTAGGGGTATTTTGTTTGTCCTATAATCTCGCTGAGGTTTATCTTTGAAAATAGAACTGAGTGGTTTCAAGTCTTCGAACTGTGACGAGTCTGTATCAATTACCAATCTTCCTAACAGTGATTTATCGTGAAAAAGCTTCAGACTTGGAGATATTCCCACTTGAACACCCGAGTAAATTTTGTTCAGTAGAATCCTGCTTTCTCTCTAGCAATTGCGATATTAGTTTAAATATAAAAAAAACGATCATTTTTAATTGTTTAATGTTCTGGCGCCTTCGCCAAATACACTGATCAGTTCAACGTAATCGTTTCTAGATCTCTCAGTAAATTCAACGTTAAATGGACTAAATACAGAATATACCTAGCGTAAAATATCTAGCTCATTACCTTTAGGTAGATGTTTTAGAATGCCTAATAGGTACGCCTAGTAAATATCTCTAGAACTATCCACATACACAGTTGCCATGATGTAGTTGAAAAGTTGACTAATTTGCTTTCAAATCAAATAATATATTAATGAAACGGATTTCTGGCTTGAATCTTGGTGAAACATGCTTAAATAGTAAAACAAACACTTGATAAAATTTGTTTTATAACTTTATTTGAAATTCTGACAATATTATTTCGGTTGCGCAATAGGAATACGTAAAAAATTAACTAACTGTAACTCGAAATGTCCCGATCGTAGAAGAAAAAGTATTGTGTCGGCCGGGAATACAATCTGCGCCGTCCCGGTTGCTGGCGTTAAGACGAGCCTTAATACTGAGGCATCGATATTGTTATGCGTGAATATTCATCTTACACATACAAAAGTAAGTTCCCTAGACAAAAATTTCCAGTCTCTCAGAGTCTTTCAGCGTCTCTGAGAGCATCTCTCACAGTCTCTCAGTTATTGTCTAGGTGTTTTTATGGATCTCTCACAGTCTGTGTATGAGAGACTCGAACGATAAAATTGTTAATTCATAGATTCGAGTCTCTCACAGAGAGACTGAATGAATAAAACTGAAACATTGAGAGACTCGAGTCTCTCGTGGAAAGACTGGGATCTCTGAAATATGTTGAACTTTTAACTTTTAACCATGTCTATCTAGACACCACTTATTGAGAGATTCGAGTCTCTCGTTCAGAGATTGGATACGAAATGAGGATCTCTCTATGAGCGACTCGAGTCTCTCGTTCAGAGACTCTAAACAGTCTCTCGACAGTTTGACAGAGTGACTCGATGAGAAATGGAAACTCGAGTCTCGCTTTCAGAGACTCTGAGAGACTGAACATTTTTATCTCTGGTTTCTTTTTTTTTTAATTTTTGCATACTTTTTTAACTCAGATATATTCCTAGGGATGGTACATCTACTCATCAAATGTTCATTTCAATAGAATGAATTTAAAAAAAAAAATCGGTTGTCTGTAAAGTCGGTTTACTGACGATAGTTGAACGTGACAACGTCATAAGAAAATACTGATGGAATGGTTTCATTTTTCAAAAGAAAATTTTAATTTTATTTGTTTGATAGATATTTTGTATGGATATAGAGAAGGAGGTAAATGGAAATGTATTATTGTATAGCAGCTGTCCACGCGGACGCATCGCTCACTCAAGTAGGAGAGAGACAGATGTCGAACGCTGCCGAACGCGGAGGCCGATTGTGCCTCTTTGTCGCTCGTTCCGCGCTCTCGCTTGCACTTCAAGCCTTAAATGGAACGCCTCAGAGCGAGGTAACGCCGCATGAGTCATGTTTTTTCGTGCGTGCAGCCGGCTCCATCGAATTATAAGACGTTGTCACGTCAAAAAAGTAGGCGATAGTAAGAAAAAACGTTTTGCAGTAGAAAACGACTACAACTGTATGAATAAGGTAATAAACATTTTAAATATACTTACTTCTGCCGATACATCATCTGTAGACGTGATGCTTGTCCGCAATATATTCATGTAATAGTAATCTGCAATAAAATAAAATAAATTAATGTCCATAAGGATGTACAAGTTTACTGTGTTCTCAGTTTAATGCAGAGGTTTGTAAGTAAAGAATATACTTTGTTATACACCTAAACGACATGTCCGTAATGGCCGCAACCATGCGTGTGCCATTGTCATTAAGAGGGGCAAGTAAGGCAACACGCATATCATCATCATAAGGTCGTCAGTCCTAAGACTGGTTGGACACGTACCTCCACTCCTTCCTATCCTGAGCTAAACTTCGCATTTCCCTAAAACTAGAAGAGCCCACATCCTTAACTATTTGCGAACAGTAATCAAACCTAGGTCTACCTCTACCCCTCCTAACTCCTGTTTCTGCCTCTAATATGTCTCTGACTAGACCTTCATGCCTAAGAAGGTGTCCTACCAACCTATCCCGCCTATTTTTTATTGACTTCCATAGAGTCCTCTGTTCTCCTATTCTTTTCAATACCTCTTCATTTCTAACCTTTTCTGCCCACGATATCCTCATCATCCGCCTATAACAACACATTTCGAACGCTTCTAACCTTTTCTTTTCCGCCGCGCCTACTGTCCATGTTTCGCACCCGTACAATGCCGTGCTCCAAACATACACCTTTAACAACCTTTTTCGAATTTCTCTATTAACCGTTAGCGAGCATAGAAGTGACTTCTTTTTATTAAAGGCGACACGACCCTGCGCTATCCTCTGCTTTATATCCCTACTACTCTTTCCATCCTCAACACGCATAAACAGAAATATATATTTAAGACGGGGAAATCGACTAGTTAGTTTATAATAAAATACCTTTATAATCTGGAACGGCTCCTTCTGTTGTGGACGCAGATTCATACGTTACTTGTTTTATGGACTCGTAACGATCCCTTGTACTTTTTTGCAAGTCTTTAGTCCAATCGTCAACTGAAGATTGTTTAAAATCTAATAATGATTTAAATTCTTCATCGATCGTACTGAGAAACATATCAAGTTCAGCTTCATTCATATTCAGTTTACCAATTTCCATCAATATTTCTTGCAAAAAGGATGCCTTTGAATAGGATAAATGAACGTCTTCTTTCATATTCACTCGCTCTGACAGGAATGTGGTTATGATTTTTGGTATTTTGGATGACCTTAGAAAAAAGTATTTGTCTGGATTCTTTGGATCAGTGTTTAGTAGCTCCCTTCTTTCATCTTCGATTGCTTTCTTCAACGCTGCCACCATTTCACGTGCCACTACGTTATCGTCAAGTTTTTCCTCATTCGATGAAATTGACGTTTGTTTGTCACATGTTTTGTTAATTTTAATTAAATGACTCACATCGCAAACATCCTGTACAAAACACGGTCGTAGATTTTCGATAGACGATTTTTCCTCCTGTTTATTCTCAGGGACCGTCTTCGAATCATTACAGGCAGACAACGGAAACTTCGGAGGGTCGGTAGTAAGCATGTTACAAATAACAACTTGCTGATTATTCCTTGTTCTGTAATTACACTTGTTTCTAGGACTACCGGACTTCTGCTTAACGCACGGCTTCGTCTTCAAAAGAGACGACTCAGATTTATATTTATTCGTGCTTACGTTTAGTTGAGGGGTTTTCAAAATTTCCGACTTAGACTTTTTCGCAACTTTAGGTAAACTCTTGAAAGGTGACTTAAGATCGACGTCAAAATTTTGTTTAACATTTGCCTTTGTATTAATCTCATAGACAGTCCTGACTTCTTCTTCTCTGAAGTATTTAGCCAGTAGCTTTGTTTGTCTCGGTTTACACGGTTTTGGCGGAGGTGGATATGGGCAATTCTTGTAATGGAAATATCCAGGAGCAGTCATATTTCTTATTTTTGCCCAATAAGTCATGTAGCGAAAATGCCACACGAACCATTTTTCATAGAGGGAAGTCGCGTTAATAAAATATTTTCGATAGTCGTCATCATACTTCTCAATATCTGGATCAAGTGGAGTGTTGAAGTTCAATTCTTCAATCTTTTGTTTTGATGTAAATTTCTTTATTGTTTTAAATCGATTAAATAAAGTTGCTTCTTTTGAAATTTTAACTTTTTCTTCTCCCTTTTTCTTCATTCCATCTTCTACAATACGTTTCACGTCTTCCAAGTCTGCTACGTTGTCTTGAAAGCTCATCATTCTAAGTCTTAAGAGAACAAATTTAAGGCACGGATCTTGCTCATAAAATTGGTCAATTACACTTTCGATTGTCGAATATAGCGGTTCGATTATTTGTAATGGGGGTAAAACGTTAACAGTCCGGTAAGTTGTGTATGCAAATGTTTCATAATTCGATTGAGGAGGACGGTCCTTCGTTAGCCACATTCGGGGTGTCGCATATGGTCTTAGAAACCTATCCATGTAGTTTTCCTTCATTTGTGTGAAAAACCTTAAACATCGAATGCCGTTATTCTTATGATCATTGTATATCATCATTTTCCTGTCTGAGTTACTGTTCACCTTGTATCTCATTAACAACTTGGAATCCCAAAACTTGCAACCTGTCAAATTTTGTTTCAGAACAAACATTTTTTCCTTCTCGGTAAAATCGTGATCGCAGTGCAACACATTCTTTGCAGTTTCAACTTTTCCAAATATTTTCATGTAATCTGCGTCAAATTTCACTATAAACTTTTTCCCATGACTGTCAAGTAAACGAATAATTTCTTGGCCGTTATTAAAATTTGTTGAATAGTACAATGGCTTGACATTCATGGTACAAACACATTCACAAGAACACTGCTCACATGGCTTGGAACGAATTTGGAAACTTTTGTTGGAAAATTCGGTCTTTACCTTACTGTTTATATTGACCGAAAATTTTCCAAACTTATCACAGTGAATTTGCACGCTATTTGGAAGTTCGATCGTTGTGCTGCTATCAGAATTAGTGTAAGTTACTTTGGCATAGCAAGGATGTTCATACTCATACTTTAGACTAAGAAGGACCCATCCGGTGTTCTTTTTTACAGTTACGTTTTCCTTTATGTTGCCAGAATTCCTTGGGTGACATTCAACTACGGGGGGTGGTAAACATTCTTCGTCATCAGAAGCACTGACTAATTGATCTTCAACAATTACGGTGGTTTTTATCCGTGTGCCATCTGGAAATTGTGTTGTAAGGACTGTATCTCTATTTAAAAAGGCAATCATGCCATCTTCTCGTTCCAGTATCGTTTCTTCAGTATTGTAATCAGTTTCGCGAAATGAGTGGAACTTTCTGCACTTAAAAATCTTATTCGATTTTGCCTTGATTTGTTTACCATCTGGAGTCAAAATTTTAAAATCCGTAAAAGATTCCGCTTCGTCATGGACGAAATAAAATTTATTCTGTTCTATTTTGTGCTTTTCACTTCTAGCCAAAACCCTTCTGCTTCTGTAAAGTCGACTCTCAAAGCTATCAATGAGATGTTTCTGTCTTCGCAAAATTGATTTGTATATTAATTTTTGCATTTTTGATAAGCTCCGCGTGCAAGAGTGTAAAGGGATTCGATAATTTTTACATGAAGGTTGCTTATTTCTTCTGGGGAAAAACCGGATATTTTCCCGTTTCTTAAAATAAGGTACCTCAAAATCTGTCATTGTACCACTAACATGCAATACGATGAAATTCCCATCACATTTCTTTATAATTACGTTACCTTCGTGAAATATTCTGTATTCTTCATTAATAACGCTTCTACATAATGAACCTTTGTCAATATAATTCTGCTTTATTTGAAACGGGGCTTGGTCGAAACCAGGAATAGTGCTTACCATAAGCCCCGACAAGAGAGACAGTTTCATTTCATATTGACTTTTAATGCTTTTACCATTACCATTTTCTGACATAACAATAGGATAACATTTTGAAACTTCAATTGTAGCTCTAGGCCTAGGACATGGAGAACTCAGAAGAACTCGTCGAGCAGCACTAATTGTTGGAATTTGAATATAAGACTTCACCCTTTTAACATATTCATATTTATGCAATGGGCTTGAACATATTCTGAACATGGGATAGTTTTTTTCACTGGCTATTTTTATCTTCTCTAAAAACTGATTATTCCTTAACCGCTTGGGAAAAATCATCTGTTCATCATTTACAGGCCTTTTTAGTAATTCAGTTGCTTTTTTCTCTTCTTCTTCCTCTTCTTCGGGAGCTTCTAATGGTACAGAACTGATGACGGGTTCGACAACTTTTAAGTGAGGAGTGTTTAACCTTTCAAATTTTCTACAAACATCCGAAATTTCTATGTCTTCCTCTTGTTCTTCTTCCTGCACTTGGAAGTTTACGAGTTCTTCCTCAATATTTGTAGTAGTTTCTTCTGCCTTATATTCTTCTTCGTCGATTTTGTTTGTTGATAATTCATCTGGAATTATTTTATGCTTGATTTTCATGGAGCGAAGTTGATCGATAAAAGGCTTTACAGACGATTCTGTCATTAACATATTCCTTTCCATTATTATGGGTATATTGATTGCTTTGGTAATAAGGTTAAATTTTTCTGAAATGCAGTAAATATTTTGACGTGGCTTTTTAATTCCATTTTTCTTTTCTTCGGCAATGCTTCGATAAATTCTTTCGCACAACGCTGTTTGCACGTTTACTTTCTCCTCAGGTTTCTGGAATGCTACGACAGTATGATCTGATAAGTACATGTGAAAAAGTATCGGATGGGTTGTATAATTTTCTCCTATGTGTAAAACCAGTAAATGGCCTAAAGCGTTTATTTTTATCGAAGTGTTCTTGTTCCCCCCTAGCCATCTGGTTTGATCGATGATTACTTTAAGTCCATCTTCACTCTTCAACGTAGTTACAGATCCAGTTAACTGAACTCTAGTTTTTGCTAAATCGTAACCTATAAAATCTGATGGTTCATCTGGATACGCCGTTCGTACTGATAACCTTGAAACAGGTGGAGGGGGTGGTCGCATCGCCTCCAATTGCTTAAAATATGGAAGAAGGTTATCCTTACCACCTTTTCCGCCTTTGCCGCCTTTCCCTCCTTTACCACCTTTACCTCCTTTACTACTGCCCTTATCTCCTTTACCACCTTTGCTACTACCTTTACCACTTTTCTTATCGGTTTTCGTTTCTGTTTGTGATATTAAAAGCGCTTCCTTGAGAGATCCTGGCTGAATATACTCCAAGGTGGTTAGATCGCTGGGAGGTTCGTATATCGGTGGTTTCTGTTCCCTCAAAAGCCGTTGTTTTGTCAACTCGTTTTGAAAAGCAGTCTCTTTATCAGTTACCCATTTCGTGTCTTCATGCGTTATAAACCTACAAAATTCCCTTATGCAGATAGGGGTTCGAATAGACTGATCAAATACTTGCGTGCAAGAGCCAATACTATCGAAGTTATCGTGAAAATGTAGTACCAATGAATCGGTTAAGTGTATGTATTCTTGATCCATACATTGAAATTCATTACATGCCTCCATTATTTGTTGGAGAATCACGGAATTGCTGTTATACTCAAGATATTTTATATCGAAAAGGTTACTGTCTATTATTTTTTGGCTTGCGCTTGACTTTTGGCTTTTCTTGATTTTTGGCTTGCGCTTGATTTTTGACTTGCGCTTGATTTTTGACTTTCATCAATAGCATCTCCAGCTCCAGCTTCCTCTTCTTTAATGGAATGTTTTGAAGGCTTTAAACAAATCTTTTGAGAGTCCAAGTATTCTTCATTTGTCTTTTTGGGAAACTTCATTTGAAAATCTAAGAGGCACTTATCTGTAATTCCACGTTCCTCTTTTACCTGCTTGTTCCTAATAAATATCCACATGTTGATTATACTGGCTAAATCAGCCACAGAAATTCCTAATTCCTTACTCCAAATACCTATACAATTTTCATATTCCTCTTTCTTCTCATTTATGACTTTATTTAGAAGAGTAACTGGCTGCAACGTAACCAGTGGTTTCATGTTAATATCGAATAAATTTCGCGCTAATTTTTTATTATAACTATTAATCATAACCTCTAAGGTGTTATCTTCGTGAATCCTAAATGGCCTTACATTTAACTCTATTGTTGTTTTTGGGAAGAAATTCTCATAATTAACTGATACCTCTTGCTTCGTTTCGCTTACTCTCGAATATTTAGTAATCACTGTCAGCAGCTGACTCCTTGCGGAATCGGAATAAAAATACTTTGGAAGCGGTATTGGCACAGTAGACTCTTTATAGAGTGTCGATTCTGGTTTAATTGTTCTTTCCGAAGTATAGCTGGACGAACTGCAACCATCCAGCCGAACGCAGACTTCTTCAATTAAACAGTGTAACATAAGAGCAATTGTAAAACATTCCGGAGGGAGCCGGTCGATCATCTTCCTATAGGTTGACAAACAAGAAATTATCAAGCGGGCGGGTTTCGGACCTAAATCCCACAATTTTATATGACGCATATACGTAGCAAATTGTCTGTGCACGTCAGGAAGTTGCTTAATAAATGTCGATATATCTTGGAAGCATTTGATGCTCTCCTTTTCGAATTTATACTCTTCATCGTTTGCGTTTGAAAGTAAAATTAGTAAATCATCAGCAACAAATCGCATATGAAAGGTATTGTTAAGGAAACTATAATGGTAATCGCTCTGAAATAAATTATCCATTTTGTTCCAAAAGAAACTTAAAGCTACTTCATAGCCGTTTCGGCTTGCGTTTTCAGTAATTGTAGAAGCAGGTTCACTGCTTGAAGTTATATTTTGCGAAATTATCGAATTTGTAATCGTTGAAGGCGTCCCAGATTTTACGTCGAGAGGTTGTGGTGCTGCTGTCTTTTCTTCTACGTAAAACTGAGGTGACCTTTCGAATTCTATTGTAATGTTCTGCGGTTTCTGGACTTCCTTATTTGCCTGTCCTATCTCTAGAACGGACGTTATAGGAATATCAAGCGATATTAGTGTTTGAATGAGATCGGGTTCAAGAAAACCAATTAATACAATAAATAAATGCTTATAAGGAACTTGAATTTTGTCTAATTGCAGCTTTGTTGGTTCTGGTTTCCTTTTCTTTAACTTCGATCCATACTTCGTTTCAAGCTTTGCCCACTTCAAACATGGATCTTCCACTACTTTACCGCCTTTCTTTCCCCCCTTTGCTTTCTTATCTTTTCCTTTTCCCTTTCCTTTATCTTTACCTTTCCCTTTGCCTTTGCCTTTTCCCTTATCGCCTGCATCTTCAACTAAAGCCAAACGACTGGCCGCTAGCTGTTGTATATGATAAATGTTACGTTTTTCTAACAATACGTCGGATTCCATTGTTCTAAGAATTTGAATTTTAATAAGTCGAGAAATAGCAGAAACTGAAATGGCTTCATTATTTTCAAGTGCACCTAAATAATTGAGGGCTGCAGCTCGAAATAACGATTCTGCAACAGAAATTGTTGCCACCGGACCTGTCACCTGACTTGCAGCTTTTTGAAGGTCTCTCGTTAAATCAGCAAAAGTTAAACACTTTACTTCGTTTCTATCATCGATAAGGGAACCGAAAGTAAATCGCTCCATTATGGGACTGTATTCACATGACTTTTCAGCACAAATAAGTACATCGCAAGTTCTGTTGTTCAAATAAGTACTAATTTCAATGGTGCTCAAAACAGCTTCCCAATTATTCCCTGCTTCACTGGCCATATTTTATTATCTAAATCTTGTACCTTGAATGGTATCCGCAGGCGTGTCAACGCATGACAGTTTTACAAACGTCAAATTTAATTGTACTGTATGTTTACACGTTTGAATATTTTTTATATTTTAATCATAATTGTATATTTCGTTATTTGTAGGTATATATGTTTATTTGTATATTTGTTTCTTTGTATATTTGTTTATTTGTATATTTATTTCTTTGTTTATTTGTATCAATTGTAACAGTTTAATAATATCATTTGTAATTTCAAGAATTTGCCTTCAGCAAAATTTCCAAATTATGTTCAATTCCTGCACTATTGTTGTGCAAATACCAAAGAAACGTGTATTATGTATTGTCTGTTTCGAAATCATTACCATTCGATATTTCCAGGGTTGGTAAAGTTCACCACCCTTACAATAGCTATACAGCTTGAACCAGTTATCGGCTGGCTCATTTTTATAGTGGGATGACAAGTTATATATTAAGAATTTTAGAAAATCGATTGCTTAGCATTCGGGAGGACGCCGGTTCGACTCCGGGTCCGTCTGCCTTGGTCCAAGTTTTTCTGTGGTTTCCTTGAATCACTTAGGCAAATGCTGAGGCAGTAATATTCCACAGATAATCTTTCACTCTCTTCTGTCTTCATTTCGTCCGTCTCAACTTTCTCACCCGAACCACCACCCCCACGATTCCTGAAAGCAAGCTGAAGAGGACCTTCCGCCCTACCTTCCGGCATAGTCCGGAGGGACTGCCCGCCCACCAGCATCACTAGCTGGTGGGAATGAAACACCCAAAAGTTTTAGTTTTTTTGAAAATCGATATAGAACATTATCATTATTCCAAAATAGAATATCATCAGAGAACATAATCAATCGACATTATCATTAATCAATCGACACAAATCAATTGCAATCATCGCCAACATTTAGATCTATTTAACATATTTTACCATCGTAACATGCATATAGGCGAGTTCTTCATAAACATTCAATTTAGTGTGCACTTGAAGCATTTTTAATATAGTTATTTTTATTTTCTGTGTGACCTTTCTTTACCATCGAGTGCACTGGTCCTTCTAGAAGTTTTTCTATGTGGTACAGCAGTACACCGACGATTGTAGTACTTTGTTTTTAAATCGTCACATCACGCAACACTATATTTACATAAAGTGAACAAAAAGGACAATATCAGCAGCAGTGTATAAAACAGAAACAATTTTTAACACCTGCAAAGGTTTTTAATCATTTAATGTATTTGTAATTTATACTAAATAAACTTCTTGTCAACAAGTATATCACGTAGTATTTATGATCCAGTTCAATTTTTTATATTAATGGTGAAATAATCAAAGACTCTGCCGCTTTGTGTGAACAAAATGTAGTTTTAGAAATGAGGCATTCAAGTCACGCTTCTTCTTTTATGACTCAACATTCTGTTTTACTTATGAACATATGCTACTTCAGTTGGCTTATATATCAGATCTGATTGAGCTATCCAAAAAAAAATTTAATATTGTTTGGGAGGGAAAACATTTAGAAAAGAGAAAGCAACGATATTTACATCCAATTTCTGCAAAGTTCCTTTGTTTTTTCCTTTCTTAACTTTTCTTTTTATTGCACCGTTCATTTTTATTGGGGTTAAGGCAAAATTCATATGCTACGTATTATCGTTCGCTTCAATTATGTAAATGGTTAATCGAAATAAAAATTCGGAACGGTTACG
This sequence comes from Agrilus planipennis, assembly GCF_000699045.2. Classification (NCBI taxonomy): domain Eukaryota; kingdom Metazoa; phylum Arthropoda; class Insecta; order Coleoptera; family Buprestidae; genus Agrilus; species Agrilus planipennis. The sequence continues at coordinate 347,835 of NW_020438867.1, read as the reverse complement.
AAATCCTTTTAAAGTGCCAAATTTTTCTTTTAAAATTTAATTTGTATCAAATTCCCCAATACTCACCCCTTTGTTTATTTAAAACATACTTGTATATAAACCATTTAATTTTCAAAACAGCACAGTGTATCCATATATTTATTTATTTAACATTCTCTTAGTTATTTTACCATTTATAATCACATCTTTTATGGACTCCAGGGGCGCAGCAAACTTTTATTTGTATGGGTCTCAACGTTGTAGATTTTAAGTTCCACATATAACCCAGAACATCTCGAGTTTCGTAAAAATTACAATATAAAACTGCAAGTATGTAATATTACATAACTTAAAATGTTTATTAAATTTTGCGTTATATTAGAGGGAGCCAGAATTTTCAATGCCTTAATCTTGGCCCACGCGTGATATATAGGTCTGTTTTCGCATAGTTTTGTTATTTTTATTATAAGGTACTTATTATTATTTTCCTGGTCTTCTCAGTTTTCACTGGTAACTTTGAACAAGTGAAGATAGGCTAATGCAAAAGAACCTCACTCACATCTTTTGGGATATGGATTGGAATCCAATTTTCTTTTCTTAAATTTTATAGAGTTAACAGTACTTCTTGATCTGAAATATGTTATTAAAAACTCCGCTTCTTATTTAACCTGTTATGTTTTCTGAAAAGGGGGATATGTCAGTACTGTTAAGAAATCTGCGCACCATTCCGCATGTATCAATGATTACTGATTTCTGTAGACTTACGTACGTAAACTTATGCAGTTTCAACTCAGCTAGGCTAGTGTGTAATGTTTTAGGTATAACGCCTATTGATGATATTGTTATTGGAATAATTCGAACTGTGTTCTGATTCCACATTTCGTTTATTTCATCTGCTAAAGGAATATATTTTTGAATTTTCTCAATATGGTTTTATTTAAAATTTTCAGTGTTTGGTACAGCAACATCTAGAGTAGGTAACCTGTTTTAGTTTCTTTGATGGTCAGTGTGATATCAGGTCCGTTATGATTAACTGTTTTATCTGTAATTACGTCTCTATCCCAATAAAACTTGGCTAAGTGGTTTTCTAATACAATTTGTGGTTTGTATTTATAGTACGGCTCTATGAGTTTAAACAGCGAGTGTATCTGTTTAGCAACATTATTATGCCTGTCGAGGAATTGTCGGCTAGCTAAAAATGAGCAACCCCTAGTGATGTGGTCAATTGTTTCGGGAGATGTGTTGCATGCTCGGCATGTGTCTGATGAGATTGTGGGATTTTTAATAATATATTTTTCATAGTGTTTAGCAACATTATTATGCCTGTCGAGGTATTGTCGGCTAGCTAAAAATGAGCAACCCCCAGTGATGTGGTCAACTGTTTCGCGAGNCTTTTATTTTACTTTTACTTATTTACATATCAACTGACATCCGTCGGGTACTCTAATTTACGGTAATAAAACTACCCTAAGTCCTAAAACTCCGGAAAAATTCTTGTATTAAAACACGGCCACGTATTAGGCCATTCGGCTAAGGATTTATGACCATGGCGACTAGCCGCCATCAAAGCGACAAAGCTCCGGCATCGTTCACTGCGTCGGACCACGTTCTTAACAAATTTTTCATCGGAACGCTTCAATTGAATTGAAGTGTATAATTAAATGACGTTTTCCCTCGTGTTAATTGACAAAATTAAGTTGCATAAAAAGCGAATAGAAGATAAAAGGAAGTTTGGTAAAACGACCATTTTATGATGTTTGGAGATTGGTAATTATAGAACGCTTGCTTACAAGCAACCCCTTTGTACAATTTATGATTCAATTTCGAAGAGGTCGATTAGCCGAATAAAATTTATCGACAGATTTAAATTTTATGAGTGATTGCAAGAGCAATTGGTTTTATTAGGTAATTGAACGGGAAGTAAAGGAGTGAATACAACGAATGAAAGCAACGTAGACTTTAAAAAGGACACCCCTAGTAGACGCTATATTTCAAGTTGAGAGATGATGTTCGGTCGGATGACAACTTAGTACAACATTATTGAATTTTCTAACAAATGGTCCAAGTTCGAAAGTTGGCTAAAATTTCCCCATGACACATTTCCGTTCAGCTTTCTGGTCACGAAGCGGAGTATACGAACGAGATGAAAATTAAGAATCATTATTCTTTTCAGCTTTGTCGGCCCGTTCCTTAATACCTTACTCCTTCTTAAAACATTCGCAAAGGGGAATAAAAATGCATGGCGACAAGACGCAAGCGTCTCCGTCTTGTTATTGGGCATCGCATCTGCGACTCTCCCGTCGACCGGACTGGAATGCGAATGACTCCCCTACTTGTCCTCAGCCTCAGCCTCAGTTTCAACCTTCTTCCCACTTCCAGTACCTCCCGCCGCCACTTCTGCCTCGTGCTCTTATTGCTCTTCTTTCTTTTTTATCCTTTTTTCTATTTCTTTCTCTTTTTTTCAATTTTTTTTGTAACTTGCGGCTTTTCTTGCAACTTCTCGTGAAACAAGTCTTATTCATTTTATTAGAAAATATATGCTTCTCTTCATTGTATTTGTTGTAATAAGCAATTTATATATATATATACGTATTCAATCGAATAAAATCTCAATTATATCAGAAGATAAACAAAAATTGTCATTCTGAGCTATGGATTCCTGAATAACTCCTGTGGACTGATATATGTATATTCAATACACCGTCGCCAAAACCATTCGACAAATTAGTACTATTTCTTTGAATGTACACATTTTTTTTGCATTTCTACCTTGTATTCTATTGAAGATCTTCTCGTATTCTGCTTTTAGTAATTGTGCTAAATACATAAAATAATTCAAATCGATCACTACTAAATTTTTAACAGCTGTCCAATTAAAATTTTTTTTAAATTTACTTTTTTTTTAATAGCTCATAGTTATTTCTTTTTTTTTTGCATATTTACAGGATACTAATTCGTACATTTGGGTCGAAGGTTTTTATAAACTTGGGTTTCTGATGGAAAAGGGTGTCCATCATGAGAGTAGGTACTTAATTGTAGAGCTTTCTGGGTACAGAACACGTATTGACTTATTGGTTTTAATATGAACTACCATAAAAGACCTAACATTAGGTAAATATAAAATAAGGGTAACGAATATTCAATACACAAGTACACCTTGCATTTAACCAATTTTATTATCATAAAATCTTCACGTTAGCGTTTGCAGCGATTCCTACATCCATCTCTGAGTCTTTTGTTCTTATGGAGGTTGATGTAGGTCAGCAATACATATTTGGTGAGAGTCAGTGAATATTAGACATACGTACTGGTTGAGCTATTTTTTCGTTTTCGTTCGGACAGCGTGAAATATTCAACTGACTGCCATGTTTACTTACCAACTCGGAAGGAGAGTTTTAAATCGCACTCAAGTGAGCAGTTAGATATAAAAAATAGATAAAATTGACAGGTTAAGAGCGTCTTTATTTGGTCTTGGTAATGAAATTGCTACGTACCGGAGCCTAAAGGGGCTGTAAGAAAGCGGTAAATATCCCATCCCTATTTATATTTTACTTTTTTATTTGGCAATGGAGCGTATCCATTTAGTAACTGCTCGAATATGTATGCGGTCGAATGCGAAATGAACACACTCCGAGCAAAAATTCGTTTCGGGAACATTACCCTCCAGCAATATTTCGAGAAATTGTCAATAAGGAAAAAAAAGATACTTCAAGCCCGCTCTTGTTTTTTTCCGCTCTACCACAAAACAAACGATATTGCGAAAGAAGAATGCTTAGTAAATAACTTATGTCATGAAAAAAGAAAACGTGAATTCCTTCTGGCAACGAAAAAGTTTCAATATTTAAAAAATTTAAAATTCTTGTATTATACTCATACAGCAGCAGTTTATGAATAAATCAAACGACTGAAATCACAAATTTGTCGTTTAAATTAATTACTGTACCTGCATGACATTAAAAAAGAATTGTAACAATAATTAAAAATCACTTAACTAATTTAGAAATAATTCGATTGTTAAAAATGTATGTTTGGAGCGCGGCGCTATACGGGTGTGAAACATGGACGGTGGGCGCGCCGGAAAAGCAAAGGTTAGAAGCGTTCGAAATGTGGTGTTACAGGTGAATGATGAGGATACCGGATAGGTTTGAGAAGGTTAGAAATGAAGAGACATTAGAAAGAATAGGAGAACCGAGGACTCTATCAAAGTCAATAAGAAACATGCGAGATAGGTTGGTAGGACACCTTCTCAGGCATGAAGGTCCAGTCAGAGACAGTTAGGAGGAGAAGAGGTGTACCTAGATTACATTACTGTTCGCAAATAGTTAAAAATGTGGGTTGTTCTAGTTGTAGGGAAATGCGAACATTTGCTCAGGATAGGAAAGAGTGGAGGTGCGTGTCCAACCAGTCTTAGAACTGACGACCATATGATGATGATGACAATGACAATTTCAATGTTTCAAATACCCACATATATCTAAACCGTGTTTTGACACAAATCTTACAAGTAAAATAATCGTTCTAAAATTACCATTCTAATCCAATATTACAGTTAGGGAGATGACGCGCAAAAAAACATGTCGTCCTAACCTTCTGCCGATTGGTTCATCAACGTTTTAAGTTACTGAGAGTATGTATATATATATATATCTATAATATAAAAATGAATCGCAAAATGTGTTGGTAAGCGCATAACTCAACAACGCCTGGACCAATTTGGCCAAATCTTTTTTTAAAATGTTCGTTGAAGTTCAAGGATGGTTTTTACAGCGAGAAAAATTAGAATTATTGCTGGAAAAACCCTAAAAATAGCCCTTTTCTTTTTCCCATACAAATGATTTGTAACTAAAACGTAGTCAATTTGAGCTTTATTGCTATGGCATAAAGTTCATATTAAATTACAAGCACTCACTGTTGTCTAAGCAATGTAGGTGTGTTCCTAACGTCAAAGATCATATCTATCAAAACAATGTGCGTGTGTGCGTAGGAGCACAGAATACATAGTTGGAGGAGTTTAATGTCGCGTTCCGAAACTCGCGTTTCTTTTGTATTAGTTTCGGCANTGGTATTAATCTAGAAAACCCATGTTTCTCACATGGTCAATTGTATGTTGCCTGTTCCCGTGTTGGAAAACCAACAGATTTGTTTATCTATGCGCCAGGTAATCAAACAAAAAACATCGTATACCACAAAGCACTACAATAATAATAATAATAATAATCTCTCGCTGGATGGCTGGATCAAGGGCCAGATACAGAAGGCGGTAATCCTGGACACGGCGCGCATTGTCAGGAGGTTCCTCTCTCTGCGGCCCTAACCGCCGGTAGCTTGGGCCCTGCCCCGTTGCTGGCGGCACCCTAGGTTAGGTTTTTTATACTGTGTTTATATTTTGTACTGTATTTTTTATTTTACTTTTTATATGCATTTTATAAAAAACCTAGCCTAAGATCTAAAGTAAATAAAGGAGATAATAATGAACATTCAATGTCATCATATGTCATTTCATTTTAGCAGCGATAATTATTCTGTTTAAATAAGTTTAAAATCCCCGGTCGAAGACGGGGCGAGCAGCTATACATATGTATATGCGAAATCTGGGACACTTCGAAATAAGGTGAAGGGGTGAGGGAGGGCAATCGTAAAATGTCGGCCTTACCGTTCAGTTTTGACGGTATAATTTAATTAAAGTACACCACATTCCGGGAAAAATGGTAGTGGCTGTGACTAAATGTCCGCCGACAGCATCAATAGAACAAATTAGGTTATGGTGTGGAGAAGGGACATCATGGTCAAAATATAAATGCTATGCACCACCGACAACAGTACCATCCGCCCAGATTTGGACGGATTATACTAATCTATGATTATTATTAAAGTATTTTTCATCCCACTTTTCTCTATCACATCTTTTCTAGTCATTTTCAGACATCATATACCTATTCTGTCAATTTTCACTGATCGCATTAACGGTAACTTAAAAGTTATGAAGACCACAAAAATTATCGGAAGACTAATGGGTCTTATAGGTACGGACTGATGTAACCAGCACTAAAACTTACTTTGTTTTGACCTTGGGTTCGGTATAGAGACAATCAATCGATTTTTTTTCAAGAAAAAATAAATAAAGTTAGCTGCTCGTTACGAGTCCGTCGCAACCCCTTACAGAGCGGAGAAATTATGTCCCCAATGGCCAGACTCAATAAAACGAATAACCACTTGCACCCCAGGGTAAGAAAATACAATTATACGTCTAATGTTTATGAGAGATACGTTGAAGGTTCATCTCGAGAGTCGAAATCAAATTTATCGGACTTGTGAGTTCAGTAAATACGCGGAATTAGCTTGATTAGTTTCCGAGTCGCCGTTGTCGCTGTTGCAGTTGCTGCTGCTGCTGTTGCTTTCGCTGCTTGACCACTACAGCGTCGCGTCGCGTAGCGTCACTTCGTTATGCGACAGAACGACATTCGTCTAGACGCCGGCACTTACATTCCATTTAAACTTTTACAAACCAAATCGGTCTCTAAAAAATATTTTTTATTTTTGTTCTAGCATCGTTCAAACGCCTCATTATCCTAATATAATCTCGAATTAATACAAAAGTTTGGACATATTTTACAGACACGTTTGAGATTTGGATGTCCGGGAGTTATTGTTTAATAGAAATTTTTAATTAAAGCTCATCAATCTTTTGACGTGTTGGACGTGTTGCACGTGTTTAAATGTCAAAATTCGGCCGTAAAGTCACAGACAGAATGTAGTAGTGACTGCGGCTAAACACGTGCCGATGGAATCTAAGACCTAAGGCCACGTTGAAAATGGTACGAGTCATACACATCTGCAATAAAAGCTTGCTCTTACCTTAACCTAACATTACAGGATAAATTAGAAAGAGGAGACTGTGGTAAATATTAATTAAAAGTTAGAAGGAATACTCACCCCTAATTACCACAAATAATTTTATTTGAGAGACATAATTAGGGGTGAGTATTCCTTTTAATTTTTAATTACAGGATAACATAATAATTTAGATTAGTTCTTGTCATTCTTCGAGTATAAGTTTATGTTTATCATTAATATGCGTTTAATTTTTTCTTATCCCAAACTAACAAGTAATTATTAATAATAAATATTACATAAATTAATTATACCCACAACGAGTATAAATAAATTTCTGGTTGTCTAATAATAACGAGATGTGTTAATAAAATTCCGTGTAATTCGACACCTGTGCGCCAATCATGTTCTCTAAAAAATATCGATTCTCAATTAATCATTCGACTGATGGAAACTAAAGAGGATAATTTGAAATTACAATCTACTCATTCGTTATGCAGGATAAAATGTAAAGCTTTACCGCAGTTTATTTACTATTGATTTCCGATTAAAAGAATACTATTCGATTTGTTTTTATTTTCACGTTAATTTTGTAAAATATGTCGATCATGTCGCATCCCCTTCACAACTGATATACAATAATTCAATCTCATGTCAAAAAAAAAAACTTTTGGGTGTTTCATTCCCATCGGCCACTAATGCTGGTGGACAGGCAGACCCTCCGAACTACGCTGGAAGGTAGGGCGGAAGGCCCTCTTCAGGAATCGTTTGAATGGATGGGTTTGTGGTTCGAGTGAGAAAGATGAGGCGGACGAAATGAAGACAGAAGAGAATGAAAGATTATCTGTGGAATATTACTGCCCCAGCATTTGCCTAAGTGATCCAAGGAAATCACAGAAAAACTTGGACCAAAGTAAACGGACCCAGAATCGAATCGGCGTCCTCCCGAATGCTAAGCAATGAACTAAAACTCTAGGCCATGCCGCTCGGTAATCTCATGTCTTAAAATGTACCCATGTATGTACCCGCCGTATGTTCCGTCGCTTGTCGCCAAAACGTTTTTTTCTGTTGTTAAGATTATGTTTTTTATTCAATCACGATTTTAAGTAGATAAATTATTCAATAATTTTTAATCCCATTCGATTGTGTTTGTTTGTAACTGTACATTACTTTCATCATCTTATTTTACATTATCGTACCTATTACAACTTGAAAAACATCTTGGAATTTGTACAATAGCAAGGTATACAAACTTTACCTGATTGTAAGTCACAACATCGTTAAAATCACATTAGGGTGGTATTTTCCTATCATAACCTTTATTTCATTTAGGAATTGATTTCATTGTATCACATTAACCTGAAATCTATCTATTTATTGTTGTCAAGTTTCGTATACTAGTCTGCAATTCGTTTCTATCTCTATCTATCATAAATTGTTCTTCTCTTTCTTTAACATTTAAATACATGTCCAAAATTTTCTATAAAGGGTTCATTGTAATACACCATTCAGTACGGTTCTCTTAATTAAACGCATTTCAAAATTATTAACTTAGAAAAGTTATAAATATTTTTAGTTGTTAATATTAAGCCTAGATCCTATAATAAACAAAATAGTAAAAAAACGGGTGTGATATCTCTTAAAGGACAAATCGCCAACTAGCTGTACAATATCAAGTTGGCGTACAGTAAAAGCTAGGATACGTATATACACCGACTGTCCCGCTTCAACACCGTACGTATAATAATTTTAAACTTTTTTAAGGAGTATTATAACGACCAGGGGATGATATGGCCACACTGTCATATTAAGAAGGAAAAAATAATTTTCACTTTCAGTTCATTTTGCAACATTTCGATTTGAGATAACATATACTATTGATTGTGCTAAGTAAATAAACTAATAGACCTACACCCCTAATTACCCCAAGTATCTCGAGAAACAGGCACCTGCTTCGCCCATAATTATGGTCATTATCAACGCGAAAGTATCCACTTTTTCAAAAGTTACTTACAGTATTAGAATCGCGTCCCTTTTAGTTTGATTCTAACTTTGATTGTAGATTTGAAACTTTAATCCTATAAACAGTAGGCGCGTATAAACTTTTAAACTACTAGAACTAGAATTATTTCTTGGTCAGTATTCTGTTGGAATTGTGAAACGTGAATCGCAATTTCCAACTCTCTTATCAGCACGCCGAAGAACATCTTGGAACATGAAAGGGATAGTATTTGTAACGCTTGGTTAAGGATATGGATTGTTTTAGTTTTAGGGAAATCCGAGGATTAGCTCAGGATAGGAAGGAGTGGAGGTGCGTGTCCAACCAGTCTTAGGACTGATGACCTTATGATGATGATGATGCTGAACTGTCGCAAAATGTGAAGACCAATAAAAATCGAGTACAAAGAGGACTCTCTCTTTCATGGTCTAAAACACCGAGCAATCTAGTATTTGTTACTTACAGTAATGTTCAACGGGGATCTGGCCTTTCAGAAAGTTCTACCAATGAAATCAACGTACTGAGGATAAACTGATAACAATAAGGGAGGGTTTCTGTCAAATTCCAGCTTCATAGTAGGATAATGTCGAACACCATTGATGCTCTTGGTTACTCGTTGTATAATATAAGCCAAATTCCAACCTTGAATATCTGCAACAAAAGAGATACGGTATTAAAGGATATCTGGATATGGAAAAGTTAATAAAGGTACAATGGTGACGTAAATCTGTTGACGTCTTCATTCTTCGCTAAGAAACCTTCCTTGTAATACGACCGTGTACTCATTTCGGCAAGAAGCTCTTACGAATTCTTTTTGGAGGACGGCTTGCGAATTTCTTTATTTAAAGGAGTCGTTTTCCGCGAATGTAGTAAATTATTCATGAGTGGGGAATACATGTGCGCACTTTCCTAGTGGTACAACTGCACGAAACGGTATAATAAACAGCAGGACTTACGATACGACTGCAGCCATGTTTCGACTTGTATGCCATTGCAAGGCGTTAGAATAAATATTAAATTGCAATCTCCGAAATGAAGTATTTTTTGGGTATCTGCTATGCCTGAATCGAGAGCTCTATACTTATATCATTGTTTCGTTCACCGAAAACTCTATTCGAATTCACAATCTAGATCGCTAGTTTTGTAGTATATTTATTTGTTAAATAATAAACACCCAAAATCTGTTGAATTTTACTTTTATTTTTCAGCGAAGAGTACATGTTTGCACCTGTTTGTTTCGTATCCTGAAGGGTTCTTGTTTCCTATTTTGTACTATATTGGCGTACTGCTTAATCAAATGATTTTATGATTTCATAAACGGAAACATTTTTCTGTTAATGTTCAGTGAGATTAGAATCATAAGGTTGCAGTAGGAAAAGACAATACGAACGAAGTCAGTATTGTCTTGGTTATGTCCTTTCATCTGTTTATAAAAATGTAAAATAGAAATTAAGAAACGAAACGAACAAATACAGGCAGTGACGATTTTTAAAAGGATAATAAAGTAACCCATAAAGCTGAAGGATTCTTACAATTTTTTATTAGGTTACTAATTAAAACCCTACTTAAGAACGCAATGTAAATAAACGAACGAAAAAATTGGCAAAAGAAAAACGACAGTACACTACATCCTTTATTCCTTTGTTTATTATATGATCCTTCTTCCTGGTGTCGACGCGTCGTAACTTCAAAATAAAAACTCACTTTTCACCACTTTTTAACCCAAATGATAAACTACAGCCCATTTCAATTTGTATGAATTGTGACCTTGAAGAAATCTGCGCGAAGATATAAAGAATACACACTAGGCATGAGCAAGACAGAAATAGTTGGAACAAGCTTGAACGAGCAGAGCTCTCGGTGGGCGGTCTTAGGAGATCGGCTAGAACTGTACAGTACTAGACGAAAATGTTTAACAATTTCTTAAAACAAAAATATATATAAATTAACAATAGAAAACAAATCAAAAGTTTTATAGGTGTGTAGAGCGTTAGTTAATCCATATTTCTGGCTAAATATGCTTTTAAATAAAGCATATTCTTAAATTTTAACGAGGCAGTTTAAATAATTTTGCAAATGGTACTGTACACTTTTGTCTAGTTCTCGCTCGATGATCGGAGGAGAAATGAGCTCCGCAGACAAATATGATTGAATTTGGAATTATGAAATGGCGCTTCCAAATAAAGGGAAGGAGCATATCTCTAACTTCTTCAAACGAACAGTACTACAATTTGTATCCGAATAGTGGAATGAAGATCCTAGACATTTTCGTATTACACGGTTAATTCCCAAAGTGTTACTACATCTATCACATTTTAATTTTTATTAGGAAACTAACAGAAAAATCAAGTTTTTCTTCTTTAAGTAACGTCTTCCATGATGTTTACTATATATCGGAAACTGTTCCAATAAATTTAGAAACATATTCTGAAGATCTTCGGGAGTGTACTGCTGTAAATTTTATTCCTCGTTAAAATTTGAAAGTGATGGGAACCCTATCACCTAGTAAAGGAGAAAATGCAAACAGTGTGTGGTCGTTGGTGATCATGTTCGGCAAATTTAACGTACAAAATGCTCTAACAAAATAAATTTGTGACTCCCCCGTGGATAATAAAATACGATAAAAATGCTTGTTACACTCACCAGGCTCTCGTATGCGAATGATGTGCAACCAGATATAGTTTAGTGCATTTTAAACAGGCAATACCCCTGTCAGTGATGCCAATTTGAATGATTTATTAAACAAACTTCAGCTCATTCCGCCGTAAATACTCGGACAAAATTTATGTATTGAACAGCTTAAAAGTCGCCCATAAAACGTGAACTTTTGCGATTTTTACAGAAAGTATAAATTGAAAATTCTTTAGAAAAATCGTAGACATAATAAGAATTTTACTTTCTTCAGCAAACAAATCTAACACTTGGACAATCACATCTACAACAAAAGTCAGTAGAAGAACCATTAATACATTTTTGGCCAAGGGAATTTATCTTTTCTCTTTTTGTAGATGCCCGTTATTTTTACAACGACATGACACCTGAAAGTAAGTTTTTCTCTGTTCCCATTTTTACGAATACAAATTATAAAAGAGTAAAACACTTTTCTTTCCCGATACCTTATTTTTTTCAGTGGACTACTCCTCAAGTGTTCTGCATCATATAAAATGAATGTTTCTACTTGGACATAATCGTATGTAAAACAAAACTGAATAGAAAACAGTGTGAGCATAAGAACTGAGCATCGATTTTTATTTGTTGTCTACTTGTGCAAAAATAACAATGTTTACACGTTCGGTTTCGCTTTTTCTTTTCTTTGTTAAGGAACACTTTTTACTTCACGTACTTGCCTTCGATAGTCAGTTGTTTACTAAGATAGGGTCGCTTTCTACTCGCTAACTTTTAATGAAGGTTCGAAAAACTTTTTTATTTGACACTGGTTAAATTTCCGGTCACTAATAGAAAGTTAAAAGTTGTAAGGCAAATAAAATAACTTCTCCTTTAATCTTACGACTCATTTTGTTTCCTTAAGGAACAAGGTTAACTTATTAATTCTCATACAATATCATAATTCTTATTCAATTTGAAGTAGATAAATCGATGCAAATAGCCTACTGATTTTAAATAAACCCGACAATAAACTTAACATAATAATAATAAAAAAATAACCAATCCGTAAAAATTGATTTTTTTATAAATTATGATGTAGGTATTACATTTTATAATTTTCGAATAAATTTAAGGAAATATTTAGTTTCAATCTCTATTAATAATGAGCGAAAAACTTGTTTAAATAATAATTGAAACTTTAAAATTGCATTTATTTCAGACAATCATAAATATTATCATTATATTTTCTAGTAAAAACGAGATTTCCAGCTAATTTTTCCTCGATAACCATTTAGTGAATTTGAATAACCTTACGCTAAAGTGATTCTCCAGAGTTCAAGTTACTTATTATAAAAGTTTGAAATTTCTGGTAATTTTTTTCTGTTAATAAAAATAAATTTAATCTGTTCGGTTAACGAATCTCCATAAAATGACGTGTAAAATTACAATTTTTTTAAAATTTCAATAACTTTTAAACGGTTTAGTGAATCGATTTCTAATTTTTACACGAATTTTATAATTGAATGAAGAACGTTCTTCCAAATTTTTATTTGTCTTGTAGCATACCTCCCAATCATCTTTAATGTAAGTGTTTCGAGGTGTTTGTGTTTGTAGTTTATTGCTCTGATTTCGCATGTGGTTGAAATTCGACCAACATACTTTCAAATCAAGTAATATACATTTCACGCATACATTTAAGAATTAATTAAACTCCACTTTTGACACAAATCGCAAACATGTAAGTGTTACAGTCGGAACAACACCTTCTTTTTACTTTTTTACTTGCCTTAACGGTAACACGCACAAGTGATTTTTATTTTGTGCAGTAAACTACATTGTAAATTAGGTGTAATGTTAGAAACAAACACATACATTGAGTGCTAAAACTCGCTATTTGCATGCAAAATTATATGTATATTGTAGACCTAATGTTGCTAAATTATCTCATTACCAAACATAATTACAAAATATGTAATTAAAGTGAATGTTTTTATTTCTATTAAGATAAAATACAAAAATACTGGTAAGCGAGGGAAGAACAAGCAAAAAACGAGCCAATATAAAGATAGGAGAAGAAAAATTAGAAGAAGTAGCTGATTTTTGGTATTTAGAAAGTCAAACAACTCAGGAAGAATAGAGAAGAGAGACATAAAACAGAAAATAGAAAGGTAGAGACGCCTTCAACAAAACAAAGTCACTTCTATGCTTGCGAACACTTAAACTAGAAATTCTAAAAAGATCGTTAAAGGTGTATGTCTGGAGGGCGGCGTTATACGGGTGCAAAACATGTACGGTGGGCGTTGCGAAAATGTTAGGTTAGAAGCGTTCGAAAGACGAATGATAACGATACCGTAGCTAGAGAAATGAAGAGGTATTACAAAGAATACGAAAACAGAGGATTATATGGAAGCCAATAAGAAATTGACGAGATTGGTGGTTGAAACATAGATGCAGATACAGGAGTTAAGAGAAGTAGAGGAAAACCTAGATTAGATTACTATTTACATATAGTTAAGGATGTACTATCTACTAGACGACCTTACGATGATGAAGATAAGACAGATATCATGTTTAACTACGATTGCATAAATCATCTGTTGTTATCTTTAGTAATAAGAAGCTTAGTTAATTTTCAAGTAACTGAGGAATTACTGGGAAAGAGATTAAATCTGCGAAAACATACGAATACGGATAATTCATTGTGCGGATGGAGAGCACGCTAAAATTTCTCTCGGCTAAATGTAAGTTAATCCAGGTTGAGCTTTAGATAGCAGACGAACAAACGGACCTTTGAGCGGAGGGGGTTGTGTGGCGTGTGTGGATGCGAGCGAACCCCTGATGTACACCGCGACCCTGATGATGAATGTGCTCCACGTTAACATATGCCGAATGATGTATGAGTTCCGTTCGAATCAACATCGGAGTATTACGTTCCAATTTGAAAACCATAAATTCACTGCAGCATTGCCGGCCTGTAGCGCTGGCCCACTTAATTTCGTATTAAGGGCTTCATTTTACCTATCACACTGAGCGTAATATGTTAAAGTCAGCAAAAACTTTTTGCCCATATCTGCCACCATTATCCTATTTCATCCATATACGAAGTACGTTTTATAATTCCTGTCTGATTATCAATCGAAAATCTATTAGACATATAAAACATGTATATCAAACCCAATCTACAGAATCAGGCTACACGATTCACAGAACAGTGTAGTTTTCTAGTCCGGCTGACTAGACGTTTAAGCGAATTATAATGCAACGATCACAGTTCTCTTTACGTAAAAATAAGTTAAATTCTTTTCATTTAACAATAAATGACGCAGAATCGAGTCGCTTTCAACAAAAGAAATCACATCTTTACTCGCGAAACGGTTAGTTTAGAAATTCGAAAAAGATTATTAGAAATACGAGGGTGGATTGATAAGTTTCCGGCCTGACCAAGAAAAACAAGGTTTTTAAAAATTTTTTTTTTTTATTTCTCAACATAATCTCCTCCAAGGCTGATACATTTCTCATAGCGGTGTTCCAGTCTATTAATGCCATCTCTATAGACTGATTCGTCAAGCTCCTCAAAATAACCATTTACAGCTTCGATTACTTCTTCATTGTCCGCAAATCTCTTACCGCCAAGCCATTTTTTGAGATTAGGGAACAGAAAATAGTCACTCGGGGCTAGGTCTGGAGAGTAAGGAGGGTGCGGAATCAATTCAAACTTTAGATCGTTGATTTTAGCCGTCGCAACGATTGACGTGTGCGCTGGTGCGTTATCGTGATGAAACAAGATTTTTTTCTTCGCCAGATGAGGTCGTTTAATTTTCACCTCGTGGCTCAAACGTTGCAATAAGTCTGCGTAGTATTGACCAGTGATAGTATTACCCTTTGCAAGGTAATCAATGTATATAATACCTCTTGCATCCCAAAAAACAGTAGCCATAACCTTGTTCGCCGAAAAAATTGTTTTTGCCTTCTTTGGAGTTGGTTCCCCTGGTCCAATCCACTGTTTAGACTGTTCTTTGGTTTCAGGAGTGTAGTGGTGGACCCACGTTTCGTCAACGGTTACGAATCGACGCAAAAATTCGCTTGGATTACGCTTATACAATGACAAATTTGCGGTAGAAATGTTTTTTCGAATCAATTTTTGGTCGACTGTTAGCAAACGCGGCACCCATCTTGCACAGAGCTTTTCCATATGCAAATGTTGGTGCAAAATATGTTGCACACGTTCATATGACATCTTACAGGTCTCAGCTATCTCACGCACTTTCAATCTGCGGTCTCCCAGCACTATTTGATGAATTTTTTCGATCATATCTGGAGTTGTGACCTCAACGGGGCGTCCTGAGCGAGGCCCATCAGAGGTGCTCACACGACCCTTTTTAAACTCGGAAACCCACTGCTTAACGGTTGAATATGACGGGGAGGATGTCCCCAGTGTTGAGTCCATCTCTTTTTTAATTTCCTTCGGCGTTAACCCCTTCAAATAAAAGTATTTGATGACAGCACGATTTTCCTGCTTTTCCATTTTTACGAAAACCACAGAGGCGTCTTGTTCAGCGTGCTGTCAAACCTACACTAGCAAGGAGATCGGGCTGAAACTATAGCTACAAGCTATCCAAGGATGGTACTATAGAATGTCACCTCAAGGTAGGCCTAGTGGCGTCATCTCTTGGTTAGGCCGGAAACTTATCAATCCACCCTCGTATACCTACATTTGCAGCATGATGGTTATATAAGAGTGCGGAACGTGAGCGGTTAAAAGGAAGAAGCATGACAAAAATACAGTGATAAAAGGAGGAGGGCAAAGGATATTATGGATGTGAACAAGAAAAAGGAGAACCAGACTGGTAGGTCACCTTCTCGAAAATGAAGCGGAAGTGGAAACAGAAGTATTAAAGAGCGAAATAGAAACAGCTTGGTTAGACTACTGATTATAAATGATTAAAGATGAAGACTGTTCTAATTTTCTGTAAATGGCTTCAGAGTGACGACGATGATAATGTTTTTTACAAACTTTATTCCGTGCGTTGTATTGCGTGTATTAGTGTTTTCCTTATCTTTATTAGCCAAAGAGCACCTGCTTCCCTAGATGTTTACAACTTCCATATCTACGACAGCCCTACCTCCATAAAACCATTCTTGAATTCTCTAAACGTCTGGGAATTTGGTCGCCCTTCCACACTAATACACTCACACCACACACCGGTGAGTACACTTGTGTGACACACGCTGTTGTGGCTCTTTGAGATTAATAAGTATACATAGATATTTAAATATTATAACCTCAAATAAGTCTGTTAATGGTCCTTATAAATAGGTTTACAAGT
Source organism: Agrilus planipennis (assembly GCF_000699045.2). NCBI lineage: Eukaryota > Metazoa > Arthropoda > Insecta > Coleoptera > Buprestidae > Agrilus > Agrilus planipennis. Next base: position 331,092 of record NW_020438867.1, on the reverse strand, counting down.
AACACGTAATGCAGTTTTTAAAAATTGTTCACTCCCTCTACCCTTATAATGCTTCGCAACCTTTGATTTATCCCCCTTCACTCCTCTGATTACTTCCCCCCTTCATCCCTCCGATTAACTCGCCCCATCCACCCCTCCAAACAACACAAAACAGCGCAGTGGTCATTCGTATCTACAAAAATTAATTATGTCATGCAAAATACAGGAATATCACCAAAATATCATTTGTTACTTATTCCATCGCGTGTACAGTAACAAAAAAGTAATGTTACTTGACCCCTCTCCCTCCTCAGCGGTTTACAGGACCCCCCCTAAATACGTTACATAATACTCTTAGTATGGATCAATCGGTACGTAATAAAAATATTATTTCGATTTCTACAGCCAAACCTACCAACATGAAAAATAATTCCCGAAATCGTAAATTACATTCACAAACCTTTTAATATTTAATGGACGTAATGGATTATTGTTCGCTTAAAGTAAATACGACAAAAGTTCATTCATTTATTTGTGGCAAAGTACCTACATTTCAGTGTCCATTTTAATTTCGTAGGTTTTTATTAACGGTCAGTGGATATTTTGCATACTTAATTAATATTAGTTTTTGTATTTTGATCGCAATGGGATATTATAGTATGAATAATTTGACAGGTTTACCTTCTTTTGTAAAGCCTTCGCGCAGGCACGCTTATTTCCTTTAAATTAACCCGAGAATAATAAGTCGCATTGCCAGAAAACATGAAAGCCAAAGCAAACGGTTATTCGTCTAAAGAAAATGTATTTTCTTTTTTCCTTCTTTCTCTCCCATTCCACGTGTGACCGAATTACCTTCTAAATGGATAAGCTCTTATATCATTTCACTAAGAACGCTTTTATTCGTCCCCTAATTCAGTAATGGATATCAGCGTTTACCACCCTTTAGTATATTTCGTATTTTTTAATAAGTTACAGAGATATAGTAACAAATCAAACGAAAAACTGACTACTACAAAACATTTTGATGTTTATTTTGCGATAATTAACTGAAAATTAAGTACTCATCTTGTTCGACATACCTACTGTGAGATTTGGGGGGGATTTGAAAGGATTTACTTCATAGAAACAAACTTATCTAATATTCTCCTTGAAGCTGTGAACTTTTAATATTGTAGTTTTCGTGACGTTAACTGATACGAGATGCTAATCTTCAGTGTATTCGCGAAATTGGAGCTGGATGAGGATGTCACTATCAGAAGAACATGAGTCTATATTCGAAATATTTACAGAGTACTTATACAATAAATAATTATTTACATTGGTAATAGGCAAAATGTCTAACTAGCAGTTTGGCCGAGTTCGATATTTGACCTAGTTTTGGTCAATCGGCAGCAATGATAGAAATGCTGAGTCAATTGTATACATGTGCGATGTGCATATACTGTGTGTCTATAAGTTATATACTATACGGAGTGTACCTATAGGGCCCCCCTCTCAAGTGATTAACAATGTAGATCTCGATGTATTCCACATCCTGAACTGGCTGTTTTTATTGATTGTGAAGTGTCTTTGGGAATGGTTGCAGGAACAGAAGAGGATTGTGGATGTTGTCCTTCTGGCTTAGATGGTTCAAATCCATATACAATATCAGCAATTGTTGCTTTCAGATCTTTTTTCCAGGATGCTCAGATAGCTAATAGTAGTGTGGTAACCATCTGGATCCAGCTGTTCTTTTTGATGACATTTTATTGCATCATTCAACAACTGGCGATGAAGTCGTTCGACTATTTTATTAGATGCAGAGTGGTATGTTAAGATTCTTCGTTGGTCTGTTGTAATCCTTGAAGGTGCATCAAATCGAAAGATCTATCCTTCATGGAAAGCACGTGGTACAGTTGCAGCTTCTCAATTTTTCATTGCGGCAAGGATCGGCTGGATGTGGTTTGAGAGGCGACCAAACCATATGATTCGTAGAAGTGTCGGTACCGTCCAAACAGCGAAGATGGTGCAGGAACTAAGAGGGTTTGCGATTGTCAAGTTCTTCTTTTTCGACTAGTTGCTTGATACGTGCTTCTTGTGAAACACGAAGTCTCCGAATAAGCATAAGGCATATGTCACATACTTCTGCAGTATATCGGGGATCAATGTTACCATCATCATCATCATCATCATCATCATAGGGTCGTCAGTCCTAAGACTGGTTGGACACGTGCCTCCACTCTTTCCTATCCTGAGCTAAACTTCGCATTTCCTTAAAACTAGAACAACCCACATCCTTAACTATTTGCGAACAGTAATCTAACCTAGGTTACCTCTACCCCTCCTAACTCCTGTTTCTGCCTCTAATATATCTCTGACTAGACCTTCATGCCTGAGAAGGTGTCCTACCAACCTATCTCGCCTATTTTTTATTGACTTCTACAGAGTCCTCTGTTCTCCTATTCTTTCTAATACCTCTTCATTTCTAACCTTTTCTACCCACGTTATCCTCATCATTCGCCTACAACACCACAACCAAGTACATACATACATATTTTTTTAAACACATAAAATTTGTCCACTTTGCGTTCGTCGTCGAAGATTCTAGTTTAATTCAACCACCCTCTCGATTATACGGTTGCAAATTAAATATCCATTTGCGAGTATATTAGATACCAGTGTAAACACCGAATTTGACCGTTAAACGCAAGGATGGTTCTGTAGGAGGTTTTGGCATTAAGTGTTTAATGTAATAATGACTTAACCGAATTCGGCGTCCAACAGGGAGGAAAGGAGCCTTTTGCAGTCCAAAATTTCGTTAATTGAGACAATTAAGACCGTCTTAGCGGTGGACGGTGTCGCGTCGCCGCCGTCACGGCAGAAAACCCAGCTTCGCTTCGCACGATGCTATGTATGATATAAAGGATCCCGGGCTCTCAGCTACGAAGACTGTCAATAAAACTGGCTCGGTCATAATCACATTATCGCAGTACGGTATCATCCTCAATATTAATTCCAAGGGTGTATTATAACACAGCCGAGAAACGGCTTTTGTTTTGTTGCTGTTTTTCCCTCCGTAATACGATTCCCATCGATTGCAGAGAGATCGCTCGAAATACGTTGGTAATCGTATCATTATTAATAGAGATTATTAGTTTGTTCATAAAGGCGGCACTAATCCACTTCCATTGTATTCGCCCCCAATGTTGCAAAATAAATGGAGTGTGTTATAAAAATTGTCTTGATCCCAAACCATCTATCGATGTAATAACTTTTCAAACATACAGGGTGTAACATAATTCGATTTACGAGTAGGTAGGAACTTACAATACTCAAAAAGTAAGTTACAGTGTAAGGTCAAAACGGTACCGGCAACTTTTTTTTGATTTTGGCATAAAAAACTTTTCATCCTCCAACGAATACAGCTGCTACATGTATTTAACATTTACTATATGTCCCCATAATATAATATTTGGAAGTTCATTTCTACTTACAACTATTTTCTCCAGCTTTTCAATAAGTATATAAAGAAATATTTCCCAATATACATAATTACCATTAATAACTGTAATCCACTAATAACGACTGTCTACAGGGCTATAGTTACAACTATTGGAAGAGATATTCAGGAAATATTTTCNTAACTTTGGATTTAAAAAGTGATTCACGTTATATAATTGGTGAGGTGATTCTGGGTGATTTAAGCAATATCATATCAATGACTTGCACGTGCAAAGCCGATTTAAGAGAACGAACAGCAGGTAGGTTCTTAACCTCAAAATACCTATATCGTATCATTAGAATTTTGTTAAATCAATTAAACAGGAATAAATAATTTCTGACTTTATAATTTTAGTATTTAAGAGAACGAACAGCAGGTAGGTTCTTAACCTCAAAATACCTATATCGTATCATTAGAATTGTGTTAAATCAATTACACAGGAATAAATAATTTCTGACTTTATAATTTTAGTATGATTCTAGTTTTAAATATTAAGGTTATGGCTGATGGTAAATACTTGCTGAAATATAATCATGTGCATTAAAATGACGTGAACAAATTTTTATTCCGGAATTCACTTCTTTGATACCTACTGCTTTCATCCAAGCTTCTATTAGTTTACTTTTTTCTCTAATTTTCCGAAAATATTTTTTACATATATAAAACGGTTAGTTTTTATTGGAAAGTAGTTAATGTAGGTGAAGAGTGAAGATCTATGTCTGAAGTGCTATTGCAGCTTTTCACTGAACATATCAACTTTTTATTTGATTTAACTTTAGAAGTAAACTTCGTCGACTCCATCATCAAAAAAATTTTTACTTTTTTAACGTGTTTTATTATTTTAATAAACAATTTTACAATTTGCGTGCACAGTTCCTATGTAAATTTTTCCCTCATTCGAGTTATAAATTTTGCCACCAGATGGTGTATGCCCATTTGAAGGATCCCAATACCTTTTTCATATTTGTTCACAAAAATAAACTAAGATTATTGATAAGTTCGTTTATAGAAATGCAAATTTTATCAATATTTTATGGTTAGTCCGTCATTGCACGTTATAGCCGGCTAATACTTGATCTACACGTTTGAATGTTAGGTATTTAGGTTATAGTTAAAACGCGAATTATTAGCTTATTTTAGTTGTTATCCATAACAAATGTATCAAAAGAACAAAAATTTAAAATATGCCGATGCTTCTAATGCAGGTTTCTAAAGAGGTAATAAAGTCATCACGTCGTAGTCATCTAAAAATAGGTATGCAATAGAATAGACGAACAAACGAAAATAATTGTCTCTGTCTCATAAAGCATATCAAACGTTATGTAAAATGACCTATGTAAATCAGTGTTTATGTGTCATATGAGCTAATGCAGGAATCAAAGTTCAACGCGTTTATTATACATCATCAGGTTAACATTTATTTCTACAGAATTCTTGACAATGGAGCCTCCTACAGGAGCAAGATTTGGAATAATCATTCATTGTTTTCTACGTAGGATGACGTGAGTATCTCATTATAAAATACTTGAACGTGGGAAGCGAGTAATTACACTTTATTGGAGGCATAAATCTCTGTGAGAAGATTTGCCATGAAGTAGGACATGTTCAGTTACCAAAGTCATTCGTTATATGTAAACGTATCATTGCCTCCCTCAAGAACGTTTTTATTTTACATTTAAAACCTCTTCCCTTTCGATTAGTTCTATTGGCCAATTATCCGGCTAACAAAATACCTATACAAAAGCTTTTCAGATAATGACAAATATCGTCTGACCCGTAATTCTAAAATTTTACTGTCAACGCGCCAAAAAAGTATTTATGATTTTCAATACCAAAAAACCAATCGCGATTACTGGCAAAGTCAAAGCTAACATGTATTAGTGAATTATTTTTAGAATTGATTACTACACTACAGATAATCTCAAATTAATGAGGAAAATTTGTTGCTGTTGTTACTCCCTTGTAGGGAATAACACCGACGATACATACCTAAAAATATAGGTTGCAGAATCGTCTAACTAATGTTATTCCCTAGACAAAAAATTTCAGTCTCTCTCCAGTCTCTCAGAGTCTTTCAGCGTCTCTCACAGTCTTCACAGTCTCTCAGTTATTGCTTAGGTGTTTTTATGGATCTCTCACAGTCTCTGTATGAGAGACTCGAACAATAAAATGGTTAATTCAGAGATTCGAGTCTCTCACAGAGAGACTGAATGAATAAATCAGAAAAATTGAGAGACTCGAGCAGAAAGACTGGGATCTTTGAAATATGTTCAACTGTGAAACTTTTAACCATGTATATCCAAACAATACTTATTGATAGATTCGAGTCTTTCGTTCAGAGATTCGAGTCTCTTGTTCAGAGACTGGATACGAAATCAGGATCTCATTATGAGCGACTCGAGTCTCTCGTTCAGAGACGTTAAACAGTTTTTTTTACAGTCTCCCGATAGTCTCTCTCAGCGACACCTGAGAGACTCGATGAGAGACGGAGACTCGAATCTCGCTTTCACTGACTCTCGGGTTATTAATGAGATATTTTGAAATTTTATAACGTTAATTCAAATAATTTTTGAATTGATTTTATCCATTACAAATAACCTAATATTGGTTACTAGTACATTGAATTAACGCTACAAAAATTCGAAGCATCTCGAATCTAAGATTTACAAATAGTTTCGATCAATATTTAGTCTGAAGATGTTATAAAAATTTTACTAATTTTTCTCTACAGAATTTGCGTGTGAGAAAATTGTTTATAAATAAACCATTAAAAAGGGAACGATGAGCCTAAAAATTTACGAACAAGGTAAAAATGTTCTAAATGCTTAGCACGTCTGTTTGCTGAAGATTCATTGCTGCAGCAGTAAATTGGTGTAAAAATTGTGAGACTATCGTAACAAATCTTACAGAATGGTACATGAAAATACTAAAGAAAGACGAAATGTGAATTTGAGAGTCTGCAACCGCAACATGCTGATAAGACCCTGCATTAGCGCTATCAAACTGCAGTTAGTTCTCCATCGTGCTTGCTAAATGTTTCTCGTATATCTTCGTTATTGGGATTGTGCTACTTGCTTGCAAAGGAATTTTTAAAATTAGGAGCCATTGCAGTCTGAGCCAAACTTTTATCTTAAACGCGATGTACTTACAATGCCAGGTCCTCGGAATGTATTTTAGCAAACCAGACGTTCAGTGTTGTACAGATTTCTAGGAATCAAAAGTAAATATCAAACACACCTTCAGTTTCAACGCACTAATATAGGGTAAGAAGTGTTGATAAAAACTAAAAAGATGCATAGAGCGATTAGAAAAACCATTCCCTACCGTATGTTACATAGTATCCATAAAAAAATTCTATTTAGTTGGTACATCTAAATGATCTGTTTAAAATTACAAGCTAACGCCTAAAGTGGCTGATGTTCGGTATCTAGGAAGTTAGATAATTCAGGACGGAAGGAGTAGTAAGGGTATAAAGCAAAGGATAGCGCATGGTCGAGTCTCTTTCAATAAAAAGAAGTCACTTCTATCCTCGCAAACGATTAATTTAGAAATTCGAAAAAGATTGTTGAAGGTGTATGTTTGGAACGAGGCGTTGTACGGGTGCGAAACATGGACGGTGGGCGCGGCGAAAAAGCAAAGGTTAGAAGCATTCGAAATGTGGTTTTACAGACGAATGATAAGGATAGTGTGGATAGAGAAGGTAAGAAATGAAGAGGTATTAGAAAGAATAGGAGAACAAAGAACTCTATGGAAATCAATAAAAAATAGGCGAGATAGGTTGGCAGGCATGAAGGTCCAGTCAAAACATATTAAAGGCAAAAACAGGAGTTAAGAGGAATAGAGGTAGACCTGGATTAGATTACTATTCGCAAATAGTTAGGGATGTGGGTTGTTCTAGTTTTAGGGAAATGCGTAGACTAACTCAGGATGGGAGAGAGGAGTTGCATGTGCAATCAGTCTTAGGATTGATGACTTTATGATGATCATAAATAACAAATTCTTACTCAATAGAAAATATAAGTAAGTGAAATATGGCGGAGGCGCTGGACATTATACTCATTAAAAATAGGAGATAATTCTTCCTAAAATAAGGTGATGATTGAAATGAAAAGAAAAGAGTCTGCGAAGATTAAAAGAAAGCCGCGGAGAGATCACATGCAGGTTTGCCGGAGTTCATAGTAGGACTAATCATAGGCCGGTCGGCCTAAAATGGGATTTTTTACTAAAAATCTTTACAACAACCAAACCGAAATTGGTCTTCGTTTCCTATCGAAATCGTGCACCAATACTATCACTTGTTTACAAAAGCTATTGGTTTTATACAATTTTTGCAACGTTCTTTCTGAAATATATAATACACTTACAATAATTTCTTTTTACAGTAATCATTCTTGGAGATGCTGGAGAAAGCAAAAAATTCTTAGGCAAAATCAGGGCCGAGGCAAAAGACGGATGAGATGGTGAACGAAGAGAGCGAGGTGATAGCGGTATTAATAACAAAAATAATGTTTATGATACCTTAAAACGGTTAATAGTGAATGTATTGTTGTATTCATTCATTGTCAAAATTGGCCCAAATTACATTCATAGGTTTTATATAGCTGCCAATTAATGACCAATTATTTTAAACAGGCTTCTATAGGTGACCCGATTTTTAGCCAGTTTGAAAACCCTGTATGGGATCTATAAGCATACACATTTACAATATAGTAAATTATCAATAGCTGTAATATAAATTCGAAAATAATGGGATCGATCTTTTCCACACTTTTTTTTTTAATAGTTTACTTACTTATTGTTCGTATAACCAGTCGCCAGTAAATATATGTAAAAATTGACGTTTCAGATGTAAATAAGTCTTAATCAAATTGAAAAAGAATATAAGAAAACTAATTTACATTCCTTTAAGGATTCTTTTTAGCTTACCTAACCTATTGACCTGAACGCTATTAACATCTTCCTTAACGAGACTAAAACTAAAATAAAAAAATATCAAATAAATCTCAGCCTAATGAGTTTCGCAGTAAAGCTCGGAAATCTTTTTAATTTCTTCGTATAGACCAATTAACGAAAAGAAATTAGTAAAATTGCCTAATTTGGATTTAAGCAAAATGTAGTTTGCTTTCTCATAATTAATGAGCTCAATCTCAGGTGCCCACGGGATGATTATTTTTACTTATTAAAAAGAATTTGTACTGCGTCAAATTTAAACATTATAAATTCATATATATGTATCAACTTTCAACTTCAAGGTGGTTGTGGAAGAAACATCGAACTATACATATAAAAATGTAGTAGTAAAGTACGTAAACAGATAGCATTTTTTTTTTTGATTTTAGACAAAAACGCTTTTTCCGCTTATCATGTCTAACATCTAAGAATAACATCTTTCGTTTATTGCCTTTCTAACGGAATTAGGAAGTTAAAAAGTTTGATTTAACTTCAGTAATTCTATTTTTTGTGATCAAGTTAGCTAATAGGAGGAAACTTTTCTCGTTGAGTCGTGAGAGTAAGCAATCGTTCTCGAAATGACAGGTAAATGTGCCTCGGACCGGCAAGTAACGACCTACCGGTGGGACGGCGCGGCTTGACGCTATGCGCCGTCAGACGCGCCGCGGCGCGACGCACTCTTAATGGAGGCTGACGACAATGGTATTCAAAACGACCCACGCCGTTGACATCTTGGCCTGACATAATTTCTTGCTTGAGACTGTCGCGCAATTCCTTATAATTATCTTTGGCTCCGCTGCCACAAACCAGTTGCACGCTTTAATAAATGATAATCTTAAGTGAGTTTACAAATTTCGAACCGAGCAAGAGCACAGATTTTGCCCAAGTTATACATCATTCCCCACAACTGTCTGTTACATGATAATGCGATGGGGTAGATGTTAAGATGGTCTGATAGCTCAAACTTTTTGGAAGCAAAAATTACTTATCCTTAATCAATATTAAACAGAGATATACTCTATTAATTAAACTTCCGCTAAAGTACATTATTAATCGTTATTTTTCGGGAATTTACATTATGCTCTGTGAAACTGAACTATATAAAACATCAAAACCAAAATTCCACATAAAAAATGATCTAAAAAAATTAAAACGCATTTCAACACCTAATGTGCCATCTTGGCCAAAACCACAGCTGCTATTGGTTCATGTGTCCCTTCTGGCGAGCTTTCCATTAAGTCCTGTTGAAAAAGTCGTTTTAACGCTAAACCTACAAAATTTTAATTCTTGGAGAAAGTTTATTTGAAACCCTTAAACTAGCCTATAACGTGTAGAAACACTAAAAGTCTGCAAAGTAACCTACAATTCTGTCATACTGATGTATCCTTGTTCACAAGAAAAAACACAAGAACTATATCGAAACACAATCAACAAATAATATAAATTAGGACAAAATACTTATCCTAACACAATCTTAATTATGAATTTACATTAGATAGGTTTTTTTGTTAAACTTATTGAATTATTATTGCTGTTGTTCGTTTTTTCCTTTTCTCTGGTAGAACTAATCGGCACTGCCGGCTATTCGCTGTCATTAAACGGTACCAGGCCGAATCCTAGAAAAGGTGCCGGACTCGTCTCTAGTCGAAACACGTTTTATGTGTGTCACTCGTATCAGGCGTTTTGATCCCCCGACAAAATGTACCCGGACAAAATCTACCTGACAAAATATCCCTGGACAAAATATCCCTGGACAAAATATCCCCGTGACAAAATATCCCTAGACAAAATATCCCCGTGAAAAAATATCTCCAGACTAAATATCACCGAACAAAAGCCCCGATAATAAATTATCGAACCGATACTCAAATAAATAATATAAAGTTCATATACTTCATTTCATATATTTGTATTTATTTAATAATAATAACGTTTGATTGTCAGTAATTAAGTCAATAAATCGATAATCAAATAAATATAATAGCATATATATTGGTTCCATGATTTTTCCATGGTTCCAATAGTTATTATAAACTAGTTGAATTTACTTTATATTCTTTGATACAATAACAATTATTTGTTTAGAATACATTACAAGAAAAAAAATGAACGATCGACTAAGTCCGCCGGGGATATGCCGATGAGGGACGGGGAACGTTTTTTGGGTCGCGTTAAGCTACTGTAAGGAATGGAACGTACGATAAGGTGGCATGGCGCAAGTTTGACCGGGTTAGGTTAAGTTAGGTTAGGTTAGGTTAGGTTAGGTTAGATTAGGTTGCGCTGGATTGACTTGGGTTGGATTGTATTATGTTTGATCATGTGAGGTGTGGTTGGTAAGAAAGGGAACGTACGGCAAGGTAGTATGGCGCAAGTTTGACAGGATTAGGTTAGGTTGAATAAAATATTGGAAAAAATTTCTTATAGCGATTTTTAGAGTGGAGGGGATATTTTGTCTAGGGATATTTAGTCTGGAGATATATTGTCACGGGGACATTTTGTCACGGAGATATTTTGTCCGGGGATATTTTGTCGGGGATATTTTGTCCGGTGATATTATGTCGGGGGATGAAAAACTATGGAACCGTGTCACTATTGTATTTTTGTGGGTAAAAAATTTGGAAGCTAATAAAAATTACTGGTAAAATTCGATAAAAGAGAAAAGTAAGAAGATATAATATAGAATTAATTTCTTGTTGTAAATACGTACTTCTGCTTTTAAACAGATACAAATATTCTATGAGAATTGAATAAAAAAATGGGACAGTATTTGCGACGGAAACAATAGAAGTTATAGATATCAGTTCCTATCTGCGATCTCGTAAATCAAAATAATCACGACAGGATCGGCACGAAGACTAAAGATAAATAGGTTCACTGTCACTACTCCTAGAGAACAAGAAATACGTGCTTTGTTAAAATGTTCCTTTTGGCAGCTTTTTTGCACGTCGTCTGTTAAAGTCGCCGGAAGGTCTCTATCTCGATGGTCGCTCGTAAATTTCCGATGAAAATTAAAACTCTTAGTTTACTTTTATTTTGTGAATTTATTGGGACTGGTCGTGTTTGTTTCTGTCTTCTCCAAACGACGATTTATAAAACTTATATTTAAATTTTACATGATCACACATTATACCTGTAATCAATATCATGCAAAAATTTCCTTTTAATTGACTATTTTAAACTTCTACTCTACGTTATTTGTCTCTTGATAAGGATTTTGTACAGTGATAAAAGGTAACTAGTTTATAATATATCAAGAAATTCGCTACAGAAAAATAACGGAGATTTCAATTCAACTTTGAAAATAACACATTTATATTTAAAAAATCCTTTTTTTTTACTTGCAATTAGCAAAAGAGATTGCATCACTTTATTTTGTCAGTACAGTAAAAGTTCCTTATACACGGTTTTCTTATTCGCGTTTTCATTATTCGCGGGTGAAAAAATTGCAACCCAGTTACTGTATTCGCGGCTAAAAATTTTATTATTCGCGGATGCAATCGATAAATAGAAAAGGATTCGGTGTCATTTATTAAGAGGATTGACTGCAATAGACCGCTAGTGCCTAGTGTAAATTTTTCCGAAAACATGGGTTTCTATTCCAAACATTGTGCTTTAATGCTACGAGATAAATATCTGATTTTTTGTATGGTAACAGACAAAGGATCACACTAACTCGGTACGTTCATGGTTTTCAATAATATGATCATTAAAACCTTTTACACGTGCTTAAACTTGGTGCTTCTTGTAGGACACGTATTTTCAATAGAAATTAAAAAAATCGCCTTCGACAGGCTTTAGAAAAAAGCTTTATCTATCTTACTACAAAATTTCAAACCTTCAAAACAAGAAAAAAATCACTAAATTTTTTAAACTCTTGTCCAAAGCTGATTATAACGATTAATTTTAATTGCGAATTCTCAATAAATTGATTTTATTCTGATACATATTTTGAAATTTTAGAACGTATCCCCTATGATTCCATACTAATTACCATTCCATATCCACGGTTTCTGTATTCGCGGCATATTTATGGAACGTATACCCCGCGAATGAAGAACTTTTACTGTAAATTATATTAAAATTTTGAAGACCTTTCTAATGGAATGCACGTAAATTGTATCAAGTCATATTTTACGTAGGTAGAGCCTATTCAAAATTTGTTGATGTAAAATTCTCAGAATAAAGACATCTTTTAGTTTTTATCGAACACTCATTTTAAAACAACCAGTATACATATTACATACATATCAGTTAAAAATGAGTTAGTACGTAGAAGAAAGATTGTTTGCGACAATATTGTCTGTCGCAATAATAATAAAAGTCCCCGCTAAATTGAAATAAATGATAACGTAAAATGTTTGAGAAATTTATACATTTGTCAAATGTGAGCATACGATTTATAACCCGCCAGGGCTTTATGTGTATGCTGACCCATCGCAATAAAATTCAATATCTCGGCAGTAAAAGTTGAAATAGAAAAATAAAACATGAATGTATTATACCTACATTCGATGAGTTTATAAAAAAGATCACTTACTCGCCTCAGTTTGATTATTATTATACATTTATGTCAAAGTAACGGAAAATAATCGAACTTTAACTAGGTAATAACAATTTCAACATTAATTCTTTTGTATGTTTAACTACAAGTGGTGGTGTTAGAATAATAAATACAATTGCAAAACCCCCATTTTTCGTCTTATCGTTAGATATAGTTTATGTGCTCGTTGAGTAATGGAAAATAAAGACGTGGTGTTAATTATCCTTTATCATGAATAATAAGAAAATTGCTGAAAAGCTGAACAACATTAATCATAAAATATAAAGTGAAGGTTAAAAAACAAGTGAAATCTGGTTTTCCTGGTGAAAAAATGAAAAGATGATTTGTTACCTTTTGTACCGTTTTTCAACTAAGCCGAGGATAATTCAGATTCTTCACTGTTAGCTTTCGAGTACTTAACCACAAAGCATCATTATTGCTTTGAAGCTTTTGAGTACTTGTCTCTTGCCGGAAAGCAATTTCATTAGTGACGCCGACCGTAACAAGATTTGAAGTATTTTGCCGACGCTTAATTACATTAATTAATTTTACTGACGTTTAAGTTTAATTTTGCAGTGCTTGTCTGAAGAGAGCTTTGCTTTTTGTGATATCGATTTATTCTATAGTTAGATAGTTGTTTTAACACTGGTTTATCTCATCATTTTCTAGTTTTCGGAATAAAGTTTCCGATTTAAAAGATAGCTCATTCGACAACTCTTTCATTCGAAATATCTTATAATGTTCGTTAATGTTTCGCAAGGTTCTTTTCGATTAATAATATCAGTACAATTTGCAATAGCGTTTGTAGGAAAAATTCTGTTCTTCTTTGTTTTCGCATAGTGGATGAAATTGAAAAATGAAAATAGGAGTGAATATCAATTAATTCTATCCAATGCATTGTAAATTATTATCTAAAATGATTAAAAACTGTTTTGGTGAACAATTTTATTGAGGCAGAAACAAACATTATGGTAGTTATGCGTTATCCAATTTAGTTGTTTTTAAGACAGATTAAAGATCCAATGATCCCCTACCTTGAAAAACCCTTGTACTTTGCGAAATACTGATTGTTGGTTTTAAATAATAAATAAGGTATTTTTACCCCCATATGGCCCTTGATTTCTATAATAATACATCTAAAATGAGAAAAAATAAAAACTGTGAATGACTTCTGATGACTGAAAAGTATATTTCGTTCATTAGTGGATTATAATAGTTCATAATGGATCGTAGAATATGTAATGCAATTAGGTTTCTATTCTCAGAAATGGAAAATAATATGATCAAAATGCACTGAAATACTAAACTGTTAAACATGACTTCAAAGCGAAAAATATAATTAGAACGCGATATTGCGATACGAATTGCGGTTTGTGTTTTCATTACAGTCGTGTTACATGAAAAATATCGTCGTTCAAATTACATTCACTATCAGGTAATAATGTATTAAAATAATCAGCACGGCATGCTGTAAAACCTTACTCAATTTTTCGTTATTAAATGCAATTTGGAAAACGACTCTAATTTTGATAATTATCTTTCAAAAACCTAACTACCTAATAAAGTGGAAAAAACAACTAAAAATTAACGGCACCTATTTGCACAAGCCAAAACGCATGTCTGTCAATGTTAATTCATCTCAGAAAAATCAACATGTCTACACCATAGTACGATATTATAGTATTATAGAGGAAAAGCATAACTGATTCAAAACAGGTGCAACTCAGTACACGTAAAAGAAGTGAAACTTCTTTGGGGATCTCTATACCTTTATAACGAATAAGTAATGATTGATGAAAGAGAGTACGAGAATTTTCAGGATTTATGTTTTCCAGCATATTTTATTGTAGTCCACCCAAGGAGTATTATTTTAACACGTTTTCTTGTAATTTATTAATAACAAAATGGTCAAATTTTTTTCGTTTCAATAACTACAAGGAATTACAATTACTACATAATAATACTAACTCTTAAATAAATATTAGTTGTTGTTAAATAAATATTTAGTGTAATACACTTACTGTAATATAACTGCATAGATATAACCAAAACATTAATTTAGCACTATAGTATAGTGAATATACATTATACTATAATATATGAGATGCTGGTCAATAATAGCTGACTGTAATACCGATAAGCGCATGCGCGCTTTTCTATTCTCATAGCCTAACGTGTTGCGAGACAAAACGTTGCAAAACGTGTCGTTTCATGGCCTTGAGATTTTACTCTCATCGAGCCCAAAGAAGTTTCACTTCAAAAAATTTTCGACTATTGGAAAACTACGATATCTCTGCACAATTTTTAGGTCGTAATCGCTGCTTGGCTGTTTTGTGATTTAGGCTCTCCTGAAAAGTGAAGTGAACTCTCTTCATTCTCTGAAGAAGTTAACCTTGTTACTGAACGTTTATATCGTGTTTTGGCATTGGGGTTTAAGCTTTTTTTAATGTTTTCCATGGAAAATATGTCTTAGAAATTCACACATAATCAGTTAGGGTAACTTTACTATTCTATAAAAAAAAATACAGAATCTACATATCTCTAACGGGATATCTAAAGAATCCAGGGAATTCTAACTCTATTTAGTCATGATTCAAAGTAACTGAATGAGCTGAAATTGAGTTTGTACGCCGTTAACATTAAAATGAAATACTTCTTCAACAAGCAACAATTTAATGGCTTTAATAAGCAACACAACATTTTAATATTTCGTGGTAGAAATGTAGAGGTCACACTTCATACAAATATATGTGTAGCAATTCAAAATACTCCCCAGCTTTATATTTAACACCGTTGACATGATGATTAGGACTCATGCTAGATAAATTTAAAAAATTTATTAAATTGTGTCGTTCGCAAAATACACTGCAGAATATTTTGTGCACTTGGCGCAATTATGTTGGTAAACGCTTTCGAGGCAAATGGCTTTAAGCCAAGAAAAATAATATAAATAAAAGCCGCAATTTTCATATCTTTCAATGTTATCTCGAACGAGTTTACTTTTGCACTACGAATAAATCTCGAGAGCTTAATAAATCAAGGGAATATCTTCAAGACTATGACATTATAGGATGAAAATCATACACATTTTGCTAGCATTTGTACATATATTATTGAACGAAAGATGACTGTATACATAAACACCATATTTCGAAAATTGAAAAGTTAATTGAGTGGTTGTATGTCATATGTATATACCTAGATAGGTAGGTTAGATAAACGACAAAAATTGAATTAAACTGAAAGCATGCACCGTAAAAGTTCTTCATTCGCGGGGTATACGTTCCATAAAAATGCCACGAATGGTAATTAGTATGGAATCATAGGGAATACGTTCTAAGATTCCAAAATAAAACCAATATGTATAGGAAAAAAATCAATTTATTAAGAAATTCGCAATTAAAATTAATCGTTATAATCGCCTTTAGACAAGGGCTTAAAAAAATTTAGCGATTTTTTCTTGTTTTGAATTTTGAATTAGTCCACTCGGTTACATACATCTTTTATAAAAGGTGCCTCAGTACGTACCAACAGTACATACTTAATATGCGGATACATTGAGGGGATTTAGTAGTACACGCGCCGTAGATTAAAAAAAAAATAACGGTTCTAGATATCATGAGTTTAATGTTTAGAACAGAGGTTTGAAATTTTGTAGTAAGATAGATAAGGCTCTTTTCTAAAGCCTGTAGAAGACCATTTTTTAAGTTTTTAATTTCTATTGAAAATACGTGTCCTACAAGAAGCACCAAGTTTAAGCACGTGTAAAAACTTTTAATGACCATATTATTGAAAATCAAAAACATACCGAATTAGTGTGAACCTTTGCCTGTTACCATACAAAAAATCAGATATTTATCTCGCAGCGTTAAACTACAATGTTTAGAATAATAACCCATGTTTTCGGAAAAATTTACATTAGACACGAGCGGTCTATTGCGGTCAATCCCCTTAATAAATGACACCGAATCCTTTTCTGTTTACCGATTGCATCCGTGAATAATGAAAACGCGAGTAAGGAAACCGTGAATAAGGAATTTTTACTGTATGTAAAACTGATGTGAAAGATAAATTAATAAAAACGGAGTGGGATAGAGGTCGGATTAAAATTTGCTTCCTTAATCGAAACCCAGTAATAAATTAGTTAATTAGTAAAGTAAATAGAAAACGTGGTAGCCAGCCGGAAACCGCCCTACTATCGACAACAGCCACGAATGTCTGCATACCAAACTAGTTAATTAGGATTTTGTCCAGTAAAATCCATGTGAAATATTTACGATAATGTTCTTTAACATATGTATATAAACACGTAAATGAGAACGTTTGTCTGCTATTAGGTGACATGTTCAAGTTATTTGTACAGTTTTGTATTTTGTTGTTGGGATGTTCTTATCAACAACGTTTTCCCTTTATTGTTGTTGGCCAACAACCGTCAAAAAGTCAATATCTTAAACATTGTGCCTTGAAAAAAGGTTCGGGTCAGATCCATCAATAACCTAAACGTTATTTCGGAAAAAGAGATCTAGGTCAAATCCGGACAACGTAGTGCTTTATGCGATACACTCGATTCCATTATACAGCATCCGGCTGCGGCTATAAAATGTAAATTGGTTTAAGCGCGTAAGCAAATTCACTCTACAACCTGACCCAAAAGACAAACAACCTGGAGCGAAAACTGTACAAAGTTTCGAAAACTCCATTGTGTACCAAATAAATATGGTGGTTGATGTTCAGGCAAGCTCAACTTTTAAACTTTACTGTGCCGATCTCTTTGGGAGATTTTACTGCAAAATTAAACTGCCGCATGTTGCTATGTAAGGATGTAATATACAATATTTACAAATACAAAGATTGTTGTTTAAATCTAATATATGTTATAAGATAAAGTGTTTTACTGAATTTATCAAAACAAAAAAATCTATATATCTTCCCGACCATTTATGGGAAAATCCACTTTGATGTCACTATTGCCTTGTTACTTCTACTGAAAGCGCCAAATTATTATGGAAAATTGAAAATTCATAGTTTTCTTTCGATTATTTATGATTTAAAATAATGATGATTTTTGTTACTACGTAAAATTTGCGATTTTTTAAGCCCAAAAAGATTGAGATTTGAAATTGATTAGATCAATAACCCGTTAGGTACAGCGACTTACTAATGATTTGCTAATAGATTATCTAGCAAAGTCGTGCATCTTTATATTGATAGTATACAGGCTTTTTCTTAGCCGTTTTTTTTTTCAAAAATTACTTAAATATCATGTAAAAGTAAGGTTAGAAATTCAGGCGTGCTACAACATTGACGTTCAACGTTACGCTGACGAGCACGTTGCCATTTTTCTTCAACGGAAATGGTGAAAATAAATGATAAATGCTTCCTAACATCTAACATTTACTTATCATTTTTTTTACCTTCTCTTTTTGTATTATACTTTAAGATCCTTATCGATTACCGATAGCTCCCAACAATATTTTTCAGTTCCCCACAGCTAACGTCTGCTGTTAAGAAATTTTACTGTAAGTATGATACAGTTGCATAGCAAATGTTATTTCTTGTCCAACAAAGTAATTTGGGGGGTAATAAATCCTTTTATGAAAGCAGTTTTTAGGGTCTAGTTTATACTCGTTTAATTGTTATTGAAACAGTTCTTTTTATCGTTCGCTTCCCTGTCTGAAAGACCAGTAAATCTCACCCCTTTTACGTTTCGCTGTAAAAAGTACATAATATATTATATGTATTATTTTAATAGACTCTTTATTAGACCCTCAGACAAGTAAATAACACATATTATTTATAAAATATTCGATTAAAAATCGTTAGTAATTAACATCCTCTCGTCAAATCATATTATATTGTTAATATAATTTGTTGCAATAGAATCCTATTAAAAATTTTTGCCTTCATTTTGTTGTTACCAAAATGGTTTAAATAAACGGCATGCGAATATCTTTTTCGGCATTATAAATTAACCATTAACCATTGTTTTGCATTAGAAAGGGGTGTCTTAAGTAAATTAGATTGTCTTCTCTACTATGTGTTTGTGGTAGTTGATAAAAGATGGATTATCCTCGTCTAGACCCCATCACTAATAATACGATCCAAAATTGATGTCTATAAGCTTCAGACCCATTATAAACGTCGTTACGCTGTTAGGGTCGGTATTATAAAGTGTTAAAATTGGTTCTGACCCCTTTGCGGGATTATTAAATTTCACAAAATCTGTGGGCCATGGACTATGTCAAGCGCAAGTATATGGAATATGGGGCTAACGTGTGTACGACCATTAAAACAACCGTGTACGGCAGCACCACTTTAATTGCACATTCTACTTTTACTTTTAGAGTCGTAAAATATTTGCTAGTAACAAAGCAGGTTAAAAGTTTACAACTTCACACAATATTAAAAATAGAAATTTTACCACTCATGCATAATCCATTCCACTAAAATTTCGTTGCTTTCAATGTTCAAGGAACGTTATTATTCCAAGAGTTTCATTCGATCATCGTTTAGGTACGAATATTCTGTTCGTTTTTCATGCCCTTTCAATCTCAATGCATATTCATAAATTGGTCACATTGCTCGTATATTTCCATCATTTCCAATAGCATTATTTACTAAATAATTACCAAAATGTGCATCCATTGGATACTATCTAATCAGTCTTGTGATAATGGCTTAAGTATAACAAATAAGAGGAAGGGGTAGTCAAATTTGACTTGAAAATATCATAAGATAGATATACTTCTTTTGACACTAATAATTCTACCGTTACCCATACTTGAGGACTTTTGGAATCCAATACTATCTCTGACGATTCTGATATCAAATAATTACTTCTTTGGAGTTCCACGAACCTGGTTCGAAGCAGTTCCTTGCTCTTTCCATGCTCTGGTAGCTTCACGATGATTTTAAAACACCCATCGTCAACGTTTTCCATTATTATAACCTGTACTTCGCGTTTCTTGGGACACAACCGTTGAATCGTAATAGTAAGTAGCTCTGGCAACTGTCATTCCGAATTGTCTAAAGATTGACAATCCTGAGTCGGAACAGTTCCGTGTCTGACTCTCTGGTAGGTTCAGGATAATTTTAAAATAACCATCGCCGACGTTTTCCATTATTATTTCCTGTACTCCACGTTTCTTGGACACATCCGTCGAAACCTCTAACGATTGTGATTCCAATTATACAATTATTTCTCTAAAGTTCGACGATCCCGGTTCAGAACAGTTCCTTTTCTAATACTCTGGTAGATTCACGATTATTTTAACACACCCATCGCCGACGTTTTCCATTATTATCTCTTGCACTCCACGTTCCTTAGGATACAATCGTTGGAACGTAATGGTAAGTTGCTTTGGCGACTGTGATTCCGAATAATTAGTTCTCTAATGTTCGACGATCCTGAGTGGGAACAATTCCTTGTTTGATATTTTGCTAATTTCACGATGATTTTAACACACCCATCGCTGACGTTTTCCATTACTACTTCCCGTACCCCACATTGTTTAGGACACAACCGTCGAAATCTCTGGCGATTCTGATTCAGATTAAAGGTCGACGATCTCGGTTCTGAACAGATCCTTTTCTAATGCTTTGGTAGGTCCACGATGGTTTTAACACAATCAGCACCGGATCCATTATTATCTCCTGCACTCCAGGTTTCTTAGAATACACCCGTCGCTGGATTGATTTCGCATTTCTTTTTTATCTTTTGTAGAAAAACGTATTCTAGGACTATTCACATTAAACCACACATCAGTATTTACTTGCTTTATTATTTACAACCTACGTTTGACATTTCGTAACATAAATAAAGCAATATGAACATAAGTACTAACATAATATAAGGAATTACCAGCATCATACGATAGTAATAAAAGTTACCCACAAAAAGGAGTAAATCATAACAACCCAAAGTACGTTCAATCTTGAAAAGAAAGCCATCTATTAAAATTTCTTTTTCCATACTTGCATGTAAAGTATAATATGCTTCTATAACAGAGAAATGATTGATGCTACAAAGGATCGTTGCCTTTTTTGTTAGTTTACCTCGTTGAATACATGAACGTTCAGTATGTACACGTGTACATACACACGCAAGCACACACTCACTGGTTATAAATGGTTCACTTTCCTTGCCGAGCAAAAGGGCTGACACCGAAATATAGCGAAACGAGATTACATACATAGCTCCTTCACTTTCGTATCTTCACAAACTTTTCCGGCACCAAAGTTAAACATAATTTAGATTACTTTCTTGTACTCTGTATCAAAAGAACGAGAGCATCGCATCGCGTCGTCTGCGTCTAGGACGATGTGCCAGCGACGCGACCGACGCCGACATTCACAAAGACACGACGACGCGATGCACCAATGCCGTCGGGAGTATTAAGTACTATGCCATTCCATTCGTATTCCCGTTAGATTGTCCCGGGATCCGATAGAACTCGTCAAACGTGAAACGTGTTGACAATATGGATAATGCGATACCTACTATGATCTATACATCTCTCTGTACCTATTCTGAGATTGTTTTCATGACTTCGCACCATCAACTGTTTTGTGCTTTATTATTGTTAGTCTTTCGTTATAACCTGTTGGAAAATTGCTATGTATCTTTTACTTTTCCATTGGAATTTGAATTTATCTCATTTTAGTGACAAAAATTGTAGTTAACTAATTTTTAGCACTGAAATATACGAAAAGTTTTATTTGAAATTGCGACTTGCGACTCGAAATTTCAAAATGTAATGCTTATTAAATCGCAAACTAATGTAACTCAATCCCAACCAAACCTAAGGCAATTTTAGGAAAGGACGAGAGTACAACAATACTCATTTCATACTTACTGTAAACTTATGATTATAATGACAGTTTTAAGTTCAATGTTAAGGTAGGTATAGACAACACGATCATGTACTTTTTTTTTACACGGCTGAACCAAATCTAATCTAACCTAATAAGCAACTAAATCGCAGTCAATAATAGTCACAACATTGATGGGTAAAATAATGATTTGGGCTGAATGGCTATGGTCTAAATATCTAAACTGTTAAGCCCAGAAGAAGAATATTTCAGTCACGGTTGCCAACGAAACATCTGGACCTAACAGTTTATTTGGACTACGATCCTTCAGCCCAAATCAGAATTTTATGAAACCATTGATTCCAGCCGGGAAAGCCTATGTTCTTATACTGATGGGTAACTTTTACAAATCGAAATTTCAAAAAGTATTTGGCCTTTCTACGCCTTCTTAGAAATTCTGCCCCCTCCCAGATTTCCATTGCAATCTGAAATGTCTTTGTAAAACTTAAAAATAATATAGAAGAGAAATCACTTAATACGTCTCTACGTTTTCAGAACAGCTTTATATGTATGATGATAATAATGATAAATTTACAATAATTATTCTTTTTCGAAGTTGAAAGTTTTCTTTTATGAGTGAAATTTCCGTTGGTATATATTTGTTGGGTTTTAGGCAGAAAACTGCTTTATATTGATGTCATATTTCATAACCATTGATATGTTCTTGAATATGTTCATGACAATAACTTACTTCAGTTTTGCATGCGGTCGAAATTTGACCGGTTTACTTTCAAATCAAATGATACAGATTAGGTACATTTCAATAACCTCAATTATTAACACTTTAGACATTCACATACATAAAATTGTTATAATCGGAACAATTCCAACGTAGTCTAATGCGTTAGGATCAGGCGAAAAAATTTCTTTTTTTACATTTTTACCTGCTTTAATGGTAACATATATATGTTAACGGAAATGTGTGTAACCCGTCATTGTGTGCAATCCCTAGGAAATGTATATAATTCCTAAAATCGCCCGGAACTGTGTGAAATAAATTATATTAGCCACATTTCCTAGGAAATCTATACATTTTCTAAATAGCAATCGGAAATGAATTGCATTCAAGATGTCAACGGGTACGCGGTCCTATCAGTCGATTCATTGTATTCCCAGATAATTCTAATTCTCAGTTTACTAACGTGTTTTATTCATTTTATTCACAGAAGATTAATTTTATAAATTTCCTAGTACAATATCAGAATTTCATACAATTCCTAGGAAACGTATACATTTCCCAGGATATGTATGGATTAAAAATCTTTGAAACAATATTTTATACATTTCCCAAATAGCCTCGGAATTGTATACA